>NW_005362033.1:3686514-3708859 GCF_000412655.1 Myotis brandtii
GTGGTCATCCGCCAAGGGGTCCCAGACTGCGAGAGGGCACAGGCCGGGCTGAGGGACCCCCCTGAGTGCACAAATTTTTGTGCACTGGGCCTCTAGTTTAATATATAAAACAACATGAGTAACACATATGCAAGTATGGATGGCATCATAATAAAATGCTCAAATGAAATAGAACCCACTTATTTCTTTTCATCTCCACTACTATCATCCTTAATCAAATTTACTATGATCTCTTGCCTAGAATATTTTTAACAGTCTCTTAACTGATTACTTTATGCCCTTAAATTCAATTTCCATAAACAGGGTTATCCTTGATTAAAATCTTTCAATGCTTTCACACTCACTTTGATTAAAATCCATACTCCTTACCATCATCTACAAACCCTTGAATAGGCAGTCTCCTGTGTCTCTAATCTTATTCTACACCAGTCTCCTGCTCATTTATGCTTCATCACAGCAGCTTCCTTTGGTTTCTAGAACACATTACATTATTTTCTCTATCAGGTTATTTGCCTGGAATGTTCCTCTTTTCCTCTTCCCCTGGCTGGCTTCTTCTGGTCCTTCAAGTTTCCACTTAAATGTCACCTCCTCAGAAGCCTTCCTTGACCACACTATAAGGTGGCAGCCTCATTCCCCATCCCAGTTACTCTTTCATACCCCTCAGTTTATCTCACAGCTAAATGTTATTACTATCACTATTTAGCTTGTTTTTGTTCATTTACATGTTAATTATCTATTTCTCAAAAAGTAATCTTCATGAGGGCAGGGACCTGGTCCATCTTACTGCTGTAGACTAGTACCTAACTGTGCATATATAGCTGACTCCATTTAAAAACTAATCCTTCTGAACCCTTAACCCTATTCCCTTTCCCCTTGGGAACACTATGAATGTGTACAGAGACTCCAGGTTAATCGTGAATTACCATTATTCCTTCCTCCACCATTAGTCCTTCCTCCTAGGAAAGGTACCCTCAATGTTATCTTGCCCTGGGGCCAGAGCCCCCATTATCTGGTCCTTTTGTTCTCCTATATCACCTTGCATTCCTTTTGGAGTACTAGGTCCATTTCTTAGGAAGGTGTAGAACAGGTGGTCTGGGGGTGAATGGGGCAAGGATCCATGTTGTCCTGCACCCACCTAGGACTGTGTTTCTGTAAGCTCTCTATTAAAACTCTTTAAACTGACAAGCTAGACTTGTCTGCTTTGTTCTTTGGCCTCTCAAATCCTTTGGAATTTGGGGGCTGATTTGCATACACAGTCTTTTCACGAAACACTAACCCAGTTCACAGTATACAGACACTGATTATATAAATACTTTATTTTGATTCCCAACTGATTTTTTGTTTGTATTCTTAATTAGTTGAAAATCCAAATCTGAGAGATTGTCCACAATATCCAAGCTTGTTTGTATTCTCAATTAAGAACCTCTAAAGTTTCAACAGGCTTATAGATGAAGAAAGTCAAATAATGACCAAGTATGTTTAGCTTAAAATAAATCAGTGTTGATTCTCAAGAAAGCATTTTCAGAAAAATTAATAAATGAAAACCATATCAGATAATGATTAAACAAAGAAAAAATATAAATTTAATTGGAGACAATAGAATTGAAAGGAATATTTTACGTATGTTTGAATAAAGAAGGAATAAAAGAACAGTAATTAAAAATCATGAATCCAAGAATGTATGCATCCCTATGTTCATAGCAGCACAATTTACAATAGCTAAGATCTGGAAACAGCACAACTGCCCATTAGCAGATGAATGGATAAAAAAAGATGTGGTACATTTACACTATAGAATACTATGCAGCAGTAAAAAAGAAGGATCTCTTACCCTTTGAGACAGCATGGAGGGACCTGGAGAGTATTATGCTAAGTGAAATAAGTCAGTCAGAGAAAGACAAGTATCACATGATCTCACTCATATGTGGCATCTAATGAACAAAATAAACTGATGAACAAAATAGATCCAGAGACACAGAAGCATGGAACAGACTGTGGTATCTCAGAGAGAAGGTAGGGGTGGGTGGCTGGGTGGGAAAAGATCAACCAAAGAACTTGTATGCATATATGCATAACCCATGGACCCAGACAATAGGGTGGTGAAGGCCTGGAGCAGAGGGTGGGCTAGAAGGGGTCAATGGGAGGAAAAAGGGGACATATGTAATACTTTCAACAATAAAGATTTAATTAAAAAATCATTAATCCGAGAAAGCAAAGTAGGATGGAACAGGAACAAAAAGTAGAGGACTAAGAGAGGGGAGAGGGGAAAAAGAGAAGGAAATGGAGGGAGGGGGAAGGAAGAGAGGGAGAAAGGTATAGGGACAGAGGAAGAGAAAGAATCTTTTCCTCTGAGATAGCTTTGAGAAAAGATACTCTCCAAAATATTTCAGATATTCTGACTCATCCATGGAATAAATCCCATCTTCCTGGTTCTTATGAACTCACCTGGATAGGGGGCTCTTGAAATTTCTCTCATTACCACCCATGGTCCTTTTTTATCCTCCAAACGAGATATCATATCAGGTTTGGAAACTGTAAGCCCTGTTCAGAAAAAAAGGAATAGGATTTGATTGTGCCTATGAGAAGAACTATTGCCAAATTCAGTCTCAGCTCTTAATCTCCTGTGCAGAGTGGCTATTGTAGAAAGTTCTATAGATGTGCTATCCAATAACAATTGCCAATAGTTTCATGTAGCTATTTAAATTTGAATTAGTTAAAATTACATAAAATTTAAAATTTAGTTCTTCAATTGGACTAGTCACATTTCAAGTGCTCAAGTGGCTAGTGCTTGGCATATGGAAAGGACTGATGTGGGTCATTCCCACCAGTAGAACATTCTACTATATCAGTGATGGCGAACCTTTTGAGCTCGGCGTGTCAGCATTTTGAAAAACCCTAACTTAACTCTGGTGCTGTGTCACATATAGAAATTTTTTGATATTTGCAACCATAGTAAAACAAAGATTTATATTTTTGATATGTATTTTATATATTTAAATGCCATTTAACAAAGAAAAATCAACCAAAAAAATGAGTTCGCATGTCACCTCTGACAGGCGTGTCATAGGTTCACCATCACTGTACTATATAATGGGTGTCAGAGAATTACAAAGGTATTTCAAAGTTCAACACTATGACCCCAAGTTTGTTGGGATAACAGATCATGAGAATAATCTGTTTAGAAAGAAAAGGAACAAACAGATACTTATAAGAGTGACTAGAAAAAATTTTAGTTCTAAATCAGGAATTGTCAACAATCTCCAAGATTCCAATGAAATATGTATTTCTTACTCTGCAATGGGTAGGCCATTTAGTTAAGAGTGAGGAATAGCTAACTCCCAACAATATGCTCCTAAGATTATGAGATTTTAATGCCAAAATTCAGCAAACCTGGTCAAATGGGCAGATGCATATACTTACCCAGGGAGACAAGATTCCTATAATTCTCTAGCATCACATCCCTGTGCAGGCCCCTCTGTGTAGGGTCCATCAACCTCCATTCTTCCAATGTGAAGTCTATTGCCACATCTTTAAATGTCACTGATTCCTAAAGTAAATACATTGTGATCACCCAGGGACTATACAATAAGACCTGTTAGGCAGAATAATTCATACAGAAGTGAGGAAAAATTTCAGAAATCAGAATCACCAAATGACGATGGAAGTTAACCAGTTCAACCTTTAAAGGATGTATGAATCTCCCCAGTGATAAGAACTTAAAGTCCAAGAGGAAGCCCATTCTATTTTTAGTTTTATCTACTAGCAGGATTTTTTTTTTCAGACTAATTCAATCTGGATTTCTATAACTTCAAAAAAATTGGTCCTACTATATTATCTGGATTGACACAGCATGCTTTCCTCCTTCCCTAGGAAGTCTTTAAAATATTTGATAACAGCTACTAGTTTCTACCCAAAGCATCCTTTCTTCTTAAAAAGCCTGGCTTATGTATAATATCAACTCTTTTTCAGTTTCAATCTATAAAATATGGCTTATCAAAAGATACATTTTGTAATTCAGATGACAGAAAAAGATTATAAGCTCTCTCTTTGAAAAATAAGAAAAATCACAGAATTTTGTGGAACTTCTTTGGTCAGGATATGAAATATATATGCAACTGTGTAAAAAATAGAAGAACCAACCATAAAAAATTTTAATCTTACCTACTGGAAGGAGAAAATAGAGCAGGAAACTGGAATAAAAGCCAGACTCCAGTGAATATTTCTTGTTTTATAGATTTGACTTTTGAACCATGTGAATATCGATATATATAAAAGCCTAAGCAACCAGACGACCAGCCAGTAACTATGATGCACACTGATCACCAGGGGGCAGATGCTCAACACAGGAGCTGCCAAGTGACAGCAACTTTGCAGAGCGCCCTCTCGCACTTCAGGACCCCTTAGGGGATGTCAGACTGCCGGTTTCTGCCCAATCCCCGCAGGCCAGGCCGAGGGACCCCACCAGTGCACAAATCCATGCACTGGGCCTCTAGTAGTATTATAAAAGAAATACTTAAATGAAAAATAATCTATAAACCTATTTGCTCTAAAAGTAAACAAAATTTATAATAGTGTGGGAATATGGTACATTTCTATTGTGACATCTCACTTGAAAAAACTACTATTGTATAAGGCAAGTAATTTTCCAGGTGATTTCCTATGCCACATGATAAAATCATAGCAGAAAAAATTAAAGTTATATCTTGCTAATTCCCTCGGCATATGATCCCCAAATATATTTGTAATTCTCCCTATCACATTGTCCAAACAGTCTTAAAATCCAAGCAATATGGATGTACTATTTAAACATTTGCCACACTGGTTTTTTTGAAAAGTTGACATATTATTTTTAGATGTTTCCAACAACAAAAGCAATCCGTAAAAATTAAAAGAAAAATGAAACTAGCTGTTAGAATACACATTCATCAGAAAGACACTATTTTGAGTGGCGTTAAAACACAGTAATTTTTCTGGATATCCCTTCTGAGGTACACTCCAAAGGAGAAAAAAACTACAAATAACAAAAAACATGCTTCAGTAAGTAATCATGTTGGTGGTGGTAGTGACAGAAATGCTATTTTATAACTGTTGTTTGTATAGTGTTAGAGAAAGCAAATTAGTATACTGATGTCATTGAGAACTAATACATTTGGCATGGGAAAAGTAATATGTAAATGTAATATTGATGAAATTATATAAAAACTCTATAGATCCAAAACTGAATTGGAAATATAGTCTAAATTTATGAGATTTTATTTTTAAGGAAAACCGTATTTCCTAGCTTTGACCACTGAAAAGGCCTAGAAACAATAACCAATAAGATAGCATTATGCAAGCCAGACTGTGGCTTGTAATATTGCTTCCCACTAAAAGGAATCAGGGCCTGGAACTTTCTGTCATACTAAAAAGCAAGGAAGCTATCAAAGGCTTCTAGGATCATGTCTAGGACAGGAGGCAATTTGAAGAGGCTCCCATTGGCTAATGATGGGACAATCTGAGTATTAATGAGGATAATAACTGTAGTGGATTTCAAAAATATATGTTTAAATTCATAATTTCATAATAAAATTATAAAAATACTCATTGATCATTTTTGAGAGATGATTGGAAACTGGTAATTAAGAAGAAAGAATCAACCTTTCGTCCTTTTTCAATGCAAAATATATATACTTTGTGTAGTAATCAAGTGTGATCAAATAGTTGATTGGGGAGGTTTCTCTTTATGTAAGTACACTAGCTAGTACATGAAGAGGAACAAAAGAATTTGATCACCATTTTGCAATCTTTAATAAAGTAAAGGATCATAAGTGACTGCTGTAAAATTAATGAGATACTTCATTTTTATACCAAGTCATTGAAACATGAGTATTTTAAATTTACAAATATCTGTAAATGGACCAGTCACATTTCAGGTGCTCAACAGCCACATGTACATGTAGGTAGTATCTACAGTACTGAACAACGCAGCTCTAAAGTACAATGACAGTTTCTTCAATAAATGATAACAACGGGAAGACAAAGAGGGAGGGGGAAATCTCTAGATTAAAAGTGAACTAAGAGACAATATTAACTAATTATAACATAATAATCAACTCAATATTTGATAATATTAAGGCTGTTAGTTTTTTAGCTGTTGACTCTTGAACAACATGGGTTTGAACTACACAGGTTCACTTACACATGGATTTTTTCAAAAAATACATACAGCACTTTATTTTCTCTTCCTTATAATTTTCTTAACATTTTCTTTTATCTAGCTTACTTTATTTTAACAATACAATGTATAATATGTCTAACATATAACGTGTTAATTGATTGTGTTATCAGTAAGACTTCTGGTCAACAGTAGACTATTAGTAGTTAAATTTTTGGGGAGTCAAAAGTTATATGCAGATTTTTGACAGCACGTATGTTGATGCCCCTAAACCCTGCATTGTTAAAGAGTTAATTGTATACTTAACATTAAAAAATAATGTGTTATAGATTATATAATATCTTATATGTGCTTCAAAATAATTAGCGTTACAGGCAAAATAAGATTTTCCATGAATTGATAGTTGTTGAAGATGGCAATAGGTTCATCAAGATTCATCAAACTTGCCCTAACTGGTTTGGCTTAGTGGATAGAGCATCGGCCTGCGGACTGAAGGGTCCCAGGTTTGATTCCGGTCAAGGGCATGTACCTTGGTTGCCGGCTCATCCCCACTAGGGGGTGTACAGGAGGCAGGTGATCGATGTTTCTCTCTCATTGATGTTTCTAACTCTATCTATCATCGATGTTAACTCTATCTCTCTCCCTTCCTCTCTGTAAAAAATCAATAAAATATATTAAAAAAAAAAGATTCATCAAACTATACTCTCTACTTCTGTATAAGAATAGTGCATATTATTTGTCAGGTACTGATCTAAAGACTTTTTATGTAATGACTGAATCCTCAATAGGGAAAGTACTGTCATCTATAACAGTGGTCGGCAAACCGCAGCTCATGAGCCCTATGCGGCTCTTTGGCCCCTTGAGTGTGGCTCTTCCACAAAATACCACATGCAGGTACGCACGTACAGTGCGATTGAAACTTCGTGGCCCATGTGCAGAAGTCGGTTTTCGGCCTGGGCGAGTCTATTGAAAAAGTGGCGTTAGAATAAGTGGGGGGTGTCGGACAGTCAGGCGACGGGAGACGAAGCGCAGGCAGGCCGCAGGATATGCAGTGCGGGGGAGGCACGCGCGATTCATGCACAAGTTGAGTGAGCCAGTCAGTCAGCAGTCTCATTGTGCAGTGGTTAGTGCTAGTCGCGTCCACAAATTGCACGTGGGTGACAAAAGTACCTACTCGAAGCATAAAGTTACCTGTATTTTTCCAACCAGCTACAAATCCTACAGGGATTTTTGTCATCAATTTAAGAATTGTAATTCTTTTGTGTTGGTGGCTTTATTATTATAAAATGAAACATTTTTTTAGGTGCCCTGTTTGACAAGTATACAGGACACGTGTGGATGGGAGAGTTGGAAGGGGTTGACCTCAGCGAACATACCTCAATCAGATTGAGGACGTTTTTAGCAAAGGCCAGCTAAAGAGTACCCTAATTAAGTTAATAACAATGTACCTACCTATATAGTTTAAGTTTAAAAAATTTGGCTCTCCAAAGAAATTTCAATCGTTGTACTGTTGATATTTGGCTCTGTTGACTAATGAGTTTGCCGACCACTGATCTATAATAATAAAAGTGTAATATGCTAATTAGACCAAATGCCCTTCTGGATGACCTTCCAGACGAAGCCAAGGCTGCGAGGGAAGCCTGGGTCCCGGGTGCCAGTGTGGCAAATCTTTAAATAGTACATCCATGTATTTTTAAAATATATTTTATTGATTTTTTACAGAGAGGAAGCCAGTGCTGGCAGCTGGGGGAAGGAAGGTCTACTCTTGCATGAATTTCATGCATTGGGCCTCTGGTCTACAGATAAGGAAATTGAGGCATGGAGAGGGTAGGTACTTTGCCTAAGTTCACAAAGGAGGCAAAGTCTAGGTTCAAATCCAGGCAGTTTGGATCCAGAATTCAAGCTTGTTAATCACTATACTCAATGATCTAGTAAATTAAGAGCCCTTATTAACTGACTAATCAGGCAAAGATCTCAAATTACATAATATTTGGCCAAGGTCTGCTCTATATCAGAAGAAACACATTATCTCAGGGTGTTTTCTGTCACATAGATACATATGCCTATCAAACTGTTTAAACCTCTTATTGCACCTCAAAATTTACAAAGCATGTTTTATATAATTCTGCTAATAATAAAATATGGCTAATGTGGGAGATTACAGTTCATAAACTTTATTGCTAATCACTTCACACAAAAATTACAATAATGTTTTTAAAATTACAATAAATTTATTGGCTTGTTTTCTTTTCCAATCAAGAGCTAAGCCCCAGGAAAAATCCAAGAAGGCCTTCAGCTCTCACCTCTGGTTTACCTTGAGGTTCTCTGTAAGCAAGAAGTAAAGGGTAAGTCAAAGTTGTAAACTGCCTGCTTAAGAGTAGAAGATATGTCAAACACAAACAAAAGCCCTTTGGTAAATGCTGGAAGACTTACTGGCTTAAGATTTAAGGAAATCTATGTCTAATTATTAACTAATCACTATGTTAAACAGAGATTTCAGTGGCCATACATGATATAGAATACAATCTTCACTGAATTAGTTCAGGAAAGTTACTAAATAAACAAAATAGCAGCAGCAGCAACTACAACAAATTGCAACAACAAATCCTGGGGAGGGGAGAATCTGATTTCCAAAGTGGCCACATTGTATTATTTAAAATACTATATTTTCAACAAAAATTACAAGACACACAAAGAAAAAGAAAAGCATGGACCATAATAGTAAAAGAAAAAACACACACAGTCAATGGAAACTGTTGAGGAAGGCAAGAAGTTATACTTACTAAATAAAGACATTAAATCAGCATTATAAATATGTTAAAAAATGTAAAGTAAACTAGGTCTAAAAAATTAAAAGAAATTATGATATCTCATTTAATAGAAATTCTAGAGTTGAAAAATACAATAACTGAACTGAAATGAAAAATTCACTAGAAAGGTTCAGTGAAAGGAAACAGCAAACTTGAATCACACAATGGTCAGAACGTTTGTGTCTCCCAAAATTGATATGGTGAAATCCTATTGCCCAATGTAATGGTCTTAAGAGATGGTGCCTTTGGGAAGTGCTTAAGTCATGAAGGTAAGACTCTAATGAATGAGACTAGTGTCTTACAAAAGAAGAGACTCCAGAGAGACCCCTAGATCCATCTACCATGTAAGGATATGATGAGAAGTCTGTGACCTAGATGAGAGCCCCCCTCTGACCATGCTGGCACCCTGATTTTGAACTTCTAGTCTCCAGAACTGTGAGAAATAAATTTCATCCCACTGAGGAAACATGCACATGTCTTGCCTCCTGTCCTAGTCCCCGAGCCAGTAAAGGGGAGCCCACAGGGGCTGGCTGGGGAAGAAGAGGAGTTTGTTCTAGAAGGAACTGTCTAAGGGATCATACGGATTTCTAAACATGGAAAGGGAGAATAAATAACTTGTTGAAAAATCATTGTATATTTTCTCAGGTTTAATGAAAGAACAAAGCATGCATAATGGAACCCAACTCTTGGAAGATATCAAACACGAAAGTTTCAAGTCATTTCTTGTACAAAATAGCTGTCCAAATTAGCATACAACCATTTCAGTCTTTCTAAATAAAAGGTTTTTTTAATCTTCAAAAACTTTTTCTGTTGTTTATAAGCCATCCAGTCTGCTGTGTTTTGCTATGGAAGCCTGAACAGACGAAGATAATCAGGCAGAAAAAAATAATTGGTGAACCTGAAGAAAGATCAATTGAGATTATCCAGACTGAGTAACAGAGCAAAAAAGAATGAAAAAAATGAACAGAGATTTGTTGGGTCAACAAGAATACCAATATTGGGAGCCCAAGAAGGAGAGGAAAGAAAGAAGTGGGCAGAAAGAAAATTTGAAGAAATAATGGCCCAAAACTTCCTTAATTTGATGAAAAACATTAATTAACCTTCATATACAAGAATCTCAATGAACACCAAGTAGGACAAAATCAAAGAGGTCCATGCCTAGAAATATCATAATCAAATGGTAAAAGACGTAGAGAGAATCTTCAAAGCGAGAAGAGACTTCTAATGTACAAGGGATCCTCAATAGACTGTCAGCTAATTTCTCATCAGACACCATTGATGCTAGGAGGCAGTGGTATAACATCCAGAATGCTGAAAGAAAAAAATGTCAACAAAGAATTCTATATGCAGCAAAACTATCCTTAAAAATGATAAACAAAAACTGAGAGAATTCACTGCTAGCAGATCAGGCCTACAATAAATACTAAAGGGTGAAATGAAATGAAAGGACACTAGATAGTAACACAAACCTATATGAAGAAATAATACCAGTAACTAAAAAGATAAAAATATAAATATATTTTGGAGAGAATTCACGGCTAGCAGATCAGGCCTACAATAAATACTAAAGGGTATCCTTCAAGTGAAATGAAAGGACACTAGATAGTAACACAAACCTATATGAAGAAATAATACCAGTAACTAAAAAGATAAAAATATAAATATATTTTTGTAACTTTTTCTTTTGTTATTTAAAAGACAACTGCATAAAGTAATAATTATAAAATTGATGAAATTCTAATGTATAAAAGGTGTAATTTGTATGGCAATAATAACAGAGGAGGGAGAAGGGAATGGAGCTAAATTGGGACAAAGATTTATATACTATTAAAACTAAGTTAGCATTAATCTAAAATACATTGTTTTATGTCAAGATGTTAATTATAATCCTAAGGAAACAACTAAGGTAACTAAAAAGTATATTATGAAAGAAATGAAGGGTTTATCAAATGGGGTACTAGAAAATATCACAAAAAAAGCAGTAAAAGAGGAAGAAACAAATAAAAAAGACACAAGACATACAAAAACAAATAACAAGATGGAAGATATAGATTCTACCTTATCAGTTATTAAATTAAAAGTAAATAGATGGAAAAATTAAACCAAATGGAGAAATTGGCAGAAGGAACTTTTGTTAAAATGATACAAATATATGCTATCTACAGAAGACACTTTAAATACAAGAACACAAATAAATTTATTGTAAAAGGATGGGAAAAATATACTAAGTAAACAGTACAGAAAAGATAGCTAAATTGGCAATATTAATATCAGACAAAATAGACAAACATTTTTACTAGAAACAAAGAGAGATATTTCTAATGGTAAACTGGTTACTGTATCAATAAGACAAGTTTAAACATAGTTTCACATAACAAAAGAACCTCAAAATACAGGAAGCAAACATTTATGGAATTGAAAAGACAAAGACAATTATAGTTAAAGAGTTTAATGCCCCATTTTCAATAATGGATAGAACAACAATGCAGAGGATCAACAAGGAAAGAGATAACTTGAATAAAATACTATGAACAAGCTAGACATCCATAGAACACCGAGACACTTAACAACAGCAGAACATACATTCTTTGCAAGTGTACACGAATATTCTCCAGGACTATGGGAGGCCACAAAACAAGTTCTAATACATTTTGTGGAAAGAAGATACTGACCAAGAGGGGCTCCTGGTGGCTGAGAGGGAAAAAAAGTCACAAAAGAGCCTAGCAGTGTTTCTACACAGGGGCATTTCACACAAACTGCACTTCAGGGAGAAGCCTGCACTGAACTCCCTGCCTCTGCAATGAACTGCCTGAGGACACTGTGTTCCTGCCATCTGGGCCAGCCAGCCCTTGAAGGAGTTCCTGGGATCCAATTTCAACAACAAAAAAATTAGAATGAAGGCAAACAAATAGAGCACAGAAAGACAAAAGAGAAAATCAACAAATGCAAAATTTGGTTCTTTGAAAAGATTACAAAATGACAAACAGTTGGATTGACTGAGAAAGAAAAGAAGACTCAAATGACTGAAGTCAGACATGAAAAAGGAGACATTACTACTAACCTTACAGAAATAAAAGGATTATAAAGGACTAATATGAGCAACTATATGCCAACAAATTAGATAACCTGGATGAAAAAAAATGGACAGATTCCTAGTAAGATGCAAACTACCAAAACTGACTCAAGGCAAAGAAAATCTAAATAGGTATATAAATTAACTTCCCACAAATAAAAGCCCAGGTTCAAATGGCTTCACTGGTGAGAGCCACCAAACATTTTCAGAAGAATTAACAGAAATCCTTCACTAACTCTTCCAAAAAATAGAAGGAAACAATTCCCAACTCATTCTATGGTGCCAGTATTACCAAAGTAGACAAAGACATCACAAGAACACCGCAGACCAATATCTCTTATGAACATATACACAGAATTCTCAACAAAACACTAGCAAACTGAATCCAGAAACAAATAAAGCAATCATAAATACCATAGCCAAATTGGATTTGTCCAGGAATACAAAGTTAATTTACTATCTGAAAATCAATCAAGGTAATACACCATCCTATCTAATAATAGACAAAGATTCAAATTGACCGTACTTTCGCCACGCCCACCATTGGCTAATCAGAGCAATATGCAAATTAACCGCCAACAAAGATGGCGGTTAATTTGCATATGTAGGCACGAAGCAGCGGAGTGAGGGCTTGAAGGCAGCTCCGGCCGGAGCAAAGGCCTGGGTCCTGGGTGCTGGAGGAAAACCAGTGCTGGCAGCAAGGGGAAGGGAAGGCCTATTGCACGAATCTTTTCGTGCAACAGGCCTCTAGTATTAATATAATAAAGAACAGAAGTCACACTGCCAGAGACCAATTCCAGCATGTCATAATTTCAAGAGTTTCATCAAAAGGTTGATGAAACTTGGGGACTCAACAGGGTTGAGTCACACATGTAGTCACCTGTTGGGAATAGCTGAAGGCATTTCCCCAAACCTGAAAAGGGATTATTGCTTGGCTGCCAGACAGCTAAAAGGCATCTTAATCTACATGTTATTGCCTCCTACTGGCCAAACACCTGAACAGCCGAAGGTTAATTCCCCCATTCTGACAATGGACTCTGTACCAAACCCTGACCCTTTGAAGTGTATATCTCTGCCTAGCCTCAGGACAAGTTGTGTTAATAAAAAGCATGGGGTCCTGGGGACGACAAGAACCTAAGACCTTAGACCTTAGAATTTAGCTCCTTTAGCTAAGCTCCTCTGACCTCCAAAATGCCTTTCAAAATTATATTTCGTCTCCGGACTCTTTATTAGTCTCTGGACTCTTATTAAATCTACGCACAGCCTTTTCCAGATTCCTGAACCCTTCTTGATGCTGGGACAAGAACCCCAACATCACACAATCATCTTAACAGACTCAGAAAAAGTATTTGACAAAATCCAACAAACCAGAAATAGAAGCAAACTTTGTTAATATGATTAAGACCATCTATAAAAACCCAAGTCTAACATCATACTTTATGGTGAACAGCCATATACATTACTCCTGAGACCACAAAAACAAAGATGTCCTCTTTCCTCACTTCAACATTATATTGTAAGTTTTAGCAAGGGAAATTAGACAAGAAAAATAAATAAAAGGTATCCAGATTGGAGAGGAACAAATTTCTATTTGCAAATGACATCATCTCTATTTACAGATGACATTTTCTTGCATATGGAAAACCCTGAAGAATCCCCACACATACACATACACAAAAACCTGTAAGAACTAAAACTAGTTCAGCAAGGTTCAGGATACAAGATCAATATACTTAAGTCAATTATTTCTACACACTAGCAATGAACATTCAATAAAGAAATGAAGAAAAAAATCTATTTAAAGTAGCAACTAGCACCCAACCCCCACAAAAAAAACACACCAGGAATAAATTAACAAAAGATGTGTAAGACTTGTACACTGAAAAATACAAAACATCACTAAAAGAACCCCCCTCCCCACACACAAAATAAGAAGACATCCCATATACTATTGGAAAACTTAATATTGTTAAGATAGCAATATTCCCAAGACTGATCAACAGATTCAACACAAGCCCTATGAAAATTCTATCTGCTTTTTTTCCAGAAATAAATATTAAAAATTATTAAATAATTGGTTCTACTCAAATTATAATTAAAGCTAAGTTCAGTGCTTATAAGCAGAGTGCAGAATTTAAGGAAGAGCCAGAGAGAATTAATCTTCTGCCAGGGACTCCCTCTATCAGGAGAACAAAAAGAAACCGTATGATTTATTCACCATGTCAAAAATTATGGTATTTTCCTAAGGTTCATAATTCAAAATCTGAAATAACACGTAATTTATGTTAAAGTCTAAATTGTCATATGTTAAAGAACACTTTAAGAATCATTGGTCCAGTGATGTTTCAAAAAAAGTAATGTAAAGACTGAACCTCAGGATTTATTCTCTCATAAAAACAAAAAGGAAAACTTATTCTTACACAAAACATGTTTGGAATAAAATCAACTTTCAAAGTATAATTTTCAAAAACATCTATATATATAAAAGGCTAAGTGACTGACTGTCCCAACTGGCCAGCTGGTACATATGACCCGCACTGGCAATTAAAAATAAACATTGACTCTCGCATGCATGATAAATATAAAGCTCTCACTGGTGCCAATCGCACATGTGGTTCGATCTGTCATTGTCGATTGTGAATTTGGTTGTTTTTGTTGACATTCAACGTGATGAACTACATTATGATTTATTCATTGACTGTCCAACCAACTGGCAATTTAACAATAAACATTGACTCATGCATGCACGATACATACAAGGCTCTTGCTGGTGCCAATCACACGAGTGTTTTAATTTTATAATACTACTTAAATCAATTAAGAGAGGGCACAGGCCAGGCTGAGCATCTGCTCCCTCGCTTAGGCTTTTATATATAGAGATATTATATGTACTATTTTGACATGTAATTTTTTGCAGTAACATAATTACTGCATGAATCTTTCTTCTAATTAATTTCCTTTCAATGTGCACGAATCTGTACACCACGCCACTAGTAAAAACATAATTCTAAAAAAAAGAGAAAGGGGCTGAACTTCTCCTACATAAAATAAAAAACACACCATAATTCTCCTAAAAGTATAATCAACACATGTATGTCAAAGATGTACTAAGTCATTAATGAGATGTAAGCAAGCTTGACAAGCTGGCTTACAGCAGGTATAAGAAACAGATGCATAGACAGTGGGAAAAGAATGCTGAAGATTGCAAAATTAGATAGAAACCTGGTAAATGTCCAAAGGACAATAAAGCCATAACTTTTGGGATTATGTTTTCTCCTAGGTAGAAATAATTTGAAACTTTTCAATTTTCTACAAGTTAACATCTAACTTTAAGGGTCTGAATATTAATCAATAATAAATACTGAGTCAAACAACAAAACCTTCCCTGCTATGTCAGATGACCCTTAGGTAGGCTGGTCTAATATGACACTGAAAGGGCATATCTTTTGCCTTATTTCTAGGTTTTGGATAATCTATCTTAATACAATTTATTTATTTCTGATTCTGATATTTTTTTCTGGAAAAAGCAGGTAGATTCTATGTTCACAAATAAAGTAAACAACAAATATAATGAAATAAGAGTATCTAAACAAATTAAACTCATCTTAAGGATGGGAATATTCTTAAAAAATAGGAACTGATGTTGATGTATTCTTGATATTTTTAATGGTATTGGGTCTTGCAATGTGAAGCAAGAATCAGACCATGTGATATAGGACACTTAATTACCAATTATGGCTGCCACTACTGAGAGAAATGAGATTTGTCAAATTAATGCTACCAGCCCTAGGATTGCCACAGCTATCACTTAAGATGGTATTCATTGTGAATATGCAATGGACGGCGAACATTACAAGTTGGGGGCAGTAAAAGAGCATTCTCTTTATTTCCCTTACATACAATGGTAAGTATTACCTTTACCAATTCTGGTTCTTCTGCCTGAAGATGATCTTCACCTGGCTGGGAAACTTCAGGAGTCTGAGAGATACAGGGTAAGAACACTCAATGACAGGCTGCCTCGGACCTTCCTTAGAGCCTCAAAAAATACCCGCAGTCCACTGTGGATGTAGTATATAGGGGATGACCTCCTCTACTGTTTTATTTAGGGATGGCTGATATCAAGGTCCCAGAGTAACATCCAATCATAATCTCCTTTCACCTTAGTTGAGACTATAACAAATACACACACACACACACACACACTAGATTGAGAAAGATATAACTGCAGTGTTTAAAAGAGCCCTAGATACTACATAATTCACCTTTTTCATAAGGGATGAAATCTATTCCTCAGAAAGTATCTATCTTAGTCAAGAATAATATTCAAAATCTACCAACACCATCTGTTTTCTACAGTTGGATCATTGCAGTGTTAGGGAGGGCAGCATGTCTCGAACCTCAGGAAATATTTTCAGGGACCTCTCATAACATTGTTTTCTTCCAAACCTTAGAAACTCTCTCTCTCTACAAGAGCCTGATTTTATAGATGAAATGAAATTTTACTATACCTTCTAGTAGAGCTTATCAATTTTAGATTTTGTGTCATTTAAAAAAATATATGGGTAAAGGTATTTACTTAAATTTCATTCAGAAAAATGTTATCTTAGCTCTCCCCTCCCAAGTTGGTACAATGATGTGAACTTCAACCTCTGATAATTAGGGATGGGTTTGATCAGGCCAATACTAGACAGATACTTTGGGTCTACTAATTAAGTCTAACGTTTTTGTTTTTATTAATCTTTTCAAGGGTATGTTTTAAGGACTAGTTACATGTTATATATATGACTACAAAGAATAAAAGATCACTACTGCAGGTTATTATGGATCATACTATAAGAAATTCTATTTGTAGGCAGTACCTTTCTTCTGAATCTGCGTATTTCAAAAGTCACTGCTAAAACACAGCTTTCATCACATCAATACCCATCTCAAACACACCCATGCACACAGGCGCGTGCGCGCGCTCACCTCACACACACATACACACTTCAATATCTTCAGAGAAACATTAAAAGATTCAGCTTAAAAATTTCATTTCCACTCCTATCTTTCAATTTTCCATCTTGAATCACTAGCTCACCCACTGTTTCTCTGCCTCAGAGTCTTGCCCTAAACTTCTTTCTCACCTGAAGCACCTTCACAAATACTTTGGCAATTTAAACTCCTATTTGTAATTGAATACCAGTTTAAATCTATCCTCATGAGCTTTCTATGACCAATTTAGCCCATACTCAAGTCCCATTTCTTTCCTTACATAGTACTCATCATCTTTATCATATTGGTAAACAACTATTACTTACCTAAATAAATTATGTAACTATTTCTTTTGTGCCTTATCTCAATGAGACTGTATTCTCCCTATAGCCAAGCACTGTGTCTTAAACTACTTCTTCTCTCCATGTCATCTATTAAGCTTGATCACTTCTTAATGGGTAAAAAAGAGGAAATCATTGAGAGTGGGCACAAGGGGAATGCTTCCTATGAATTAAGAGATTGAGTGTGTGTGTGTACATTTATTTTTCCCCAAAATTTTCTAAATGAAATTTTCAATAGGAAAATATCCCATTTTACTACCCCTTAAATCACTGAAATTTCCTGGAAACAAAACACATTTAACATCATAAGTAAATTCCCAGACTGCCTATCATATCTAACAATAGCCTGATATTTTTTGAAAGATCTTGAAATTTGCTTCAGTATGTGTATTGAATCTTCCTATAGACTACAGCCTTTACTCATAAATCAAACAATTTGATTCAGTTACCAGGAGGAATGTGGACAAGGTAGAGAAGTCACAAGACTTCAGGAAAAGACGCCCTCAAACCCAGACAGCAGATCAGAAACAAAGGAAACCCAAACTTACCAGAGATCCAGCTGAAGAAATCATAGCAGCCATGATCTCTGCCTCTTTGTTCCTCTCCCTAGAAGGAGTGGAGTCCTACAGACATGTCTGAGAAAGAGAAATAAGCCATGAAAACCAGTCCGCCTTGGCAATCTCAGACCTACCATGTTGGAATCCTGACACGCAAGTAAGCATGACTTCCCTGAAGAACACAAGATTAACCCCCAAGATCAGAGAGAAAAAAATATTTTTTTCTCCTGAAGATCTTGAGATTTTTTAAATACTATTAAATGTAGTCACACATAGGAGGTCAAACATTGTACAAGAAGCTTTTAAAATACTTCTCATTTGATCTTCACATCAACCCAATGGGAATTATATATATATAGATGAGAAAACTGAGGATTAGAAAAATTAATTTACTTCTCCTAAGCCACCCAGGACTCCAAATCAATCTAATTCCAATGTCCACACCTTTTCCACTAAATCAGCTTGTTGTGATGTGAAAAGTTGATATGTGGAGCCCTTTGAAAATGGAGACAGAGCAACTACCTGGCACCTTTTTAAAAAAATATATCTTTATTGATTTCAGAGAGGAAGGGAGAGGGAAAGAGAGATAGAAACATCAATGATGAGACTGAATCATTGATTGCCTGCCTCCTGCATGTCCCCCACTGGGGATCAAGCCCGCAACTCAGGTATGTGCCCTTGACCGGAATCGAACCTGGGACCAGTCAATCCACAGGCTGATGCTCTATCCCCTGAGCCAAACCAGCTAGGGCTACCTGGCACCTCTTGTTCCTTGAACCTTAGGAATATTTGAACTAGGTAAAATAACCTTTGGACTGGGCCACAGCAACATTGTCTTACAAAACAATTGTTTGTAAATCCAACAGGAAAAGCAGACATCCTGATCAGAAGGTCTGATGATTCTTTCTAAAGATAGAATCAGTAAGGAACCAGGTGGAGCTAAAGAGGAACTCAGCTTGTTAGCAGCAGTTGCCTGGCCCCTCAATTAGAGACTCTGTCTGCTTTACCTGTCAAATCTGCTCCTGCCCTGAATGGGCACCTGGCTTCCCTAAGATTCAGTACTGAGCTTTTGCTCAATAAACATAGCAAATTTTAATCTAATCTGAAATGATATGACTATCTTCTGAAAAACAAGAATTATAATAAATAAAGCAAGGCTATTATAAATTCAAAGAACATCAGAGATACAGAGTATATTGAAACTTACACTCGTTACTTTCAAGCATTCATGCAGCATTTGCTAAAATTAATCATATATTACTGACCAAGGAATATCAATAAAAAAGAAGAAATTGAATACACTACATTCTCTAACCATGATGTGGTAGAATTACAAATGTAAATGGAAGTTTGAAGGGAGGAGGGAAAACCCCATATCACCTGGAAATTAAAATAAACCCTCCTGAATGGCTAGTAAGTCAGAGAGAGAACTTTGAGTTAGAAAATAAGAGTATTATAGATTTAAAATGCATGGATTGCTGCCAAAGCTTTAAAGAGAACAAATTTATATCCCTAAATACTTTCAAAGTAAAATTTTTAGAAATAATGAAAATATTAAACATTCAACTGGAGAGAAATAATTAACAAGCCATAAAGAAGAAACAATAAAGAAACTAACGAATAAGAAAAACAATCAAACAAAAACAGCTGTCAAAGGCAGGAGCTGATTCTCTAAATATTGAAATATACAAGCCACAGACCAGTCAAAAAGAAAAAAAATACCAATAAACCAAAAATAGAAACAAGAAGGGGACTATAACAGATAAAACGGCATAAAACATTATGCAAAAAAAAAAAAAATCCCAAAGAACAATTTTTGTTGAAAGTTTTCTAAAATGGACTCAAACAGCAAAAAACGTAAGTCGGCCAACATAGCAGAGACTGCTCATTGCCTTCCAACACCCAGTCTCCCTTTCTACTTGACAGAGGCTTGAAATCTCAGCGGGCCACAAGGTCACCCAGCTGGGGACGCTCCTCAGCCTCCTTGCAGGCAAGTTCGCCATGCCACTATACTTCAGCAAAGGGGATCGGAATAAAAGAGATGCTATGCAACCTCCAGGTCACACCTTCAAAAGGGAGCTGCTTGCCCTCCAGTCCTCTGTGTCCCTTCCCAATGGCCTGAAACACACAGTAGGAGAGTGATCCAGCTTCCACCATAGGGAGGACAACCCCTAGAGCGTGGTGGAGCAAAAAGACAGATAAACCTGGTTTCTAGATGAGCTTATGGACCAGAGCTGCCTCCCTGATCCACCCTCATCGCTGCCAGCACCTACCAACTCAGACTTTTACATGAGAAAGAAATTGTCTTTCTTGTCCAAACTACTTGGACAACTCTGTTAAAGCTGCAAGACTAAATCCCTAACCAACAGAGTGAATGATCATGAAATAAAAATTTAAAGGTATCAAGTAAACAGGAGAGAGAGAGAGCGAGAGAGAGAGAGAGAGAGCGAGAGCGCAGGGTTTAGTTATATCAAGAAAAACTGTGAATATCTTAAGAATGTAGAGTTTATTCCATGACACTAGGGGGTTTCACTAGACACAATGAAAAGATTCTGGTGGAAGAGAAAAAATAAGAAGTTGAGGGAGGAAAAACACAGTGTAGTGTGGAGGTAAGACTTGAATAAAGGAATCATTTGAGAGGAATCCTATATTGAAGCCTCAGGTTACCAATAAAAGGGGTTTTTCTCTATACCAGTGTTTCTCTACCTTTTTTCAGGTCATGATGCTTTTGTAGATCTAATGAAAATTATGACTTTTCTCCCAGAAAACTCCCACATATAATTAGAAGGTTCTTAAATCTGAGGACTGGAAAAGCTCATGAGGCATGTTCATTAAAAAGGAAATTATTTGGCTCCATCCCAGGTCTAAATCAGGACCTCTACTCTAGGTCTGAGGAACAGAAATTTACATTGTCAACCAGTACGTTGATAAATACTGTTCTAAAGATAACTCCTGAAACCCAAATCAAAGACCCTTCTTTACAAACTTGAAAATCCAACTGAAATGTTTTACCAAGAGGATTCTCCAGTCCAGGCACCGCTGGGCCCTGCCTTAGCTCCCTCAGCTGAGTTTCTGCTTCATGCTTGGAGTTTCTTGAACCACTCTCCATCTCACAGTGCAGCAGCAGTACCTGTGCCAAGTTTAAACACAATTTAAAACAATAATTGAAGGTGTTCTAACAAATATTAACAATGACTACATATCAACACCAGTAGATCTTAACTTTTGGGGGACCCATCTGAGAATCTGACCTTGTCCACAGAATAATGCTCATATTATTTCAGGCAGTTTGAAGCCCGACTGACCCCCAAGTTAAGAAGTCCAGTTTGATAAGATTGGAAAGGAAAAAAAAGGCTAAAAAATAACAAGTGAAAACTATTTTTTCCAAAACACTGCTTATGTGGCTTAAGATATTTTCAACTCCAAGGAATTACAGTAATGGTTTTCTGCACCTTTAAAACTTATTAAGAATGATCTGAGTCATCATTTCTTTTTAAATTTGTAAAGATTAATTTCTCCTTGGCAATATACCAGTAGATAATGCTAGTCTAATAACCAAACTACAACAAACGTGTTTTTAACAACCAAACTACAACAAACGTGTTTTTAATTTTACAATCAGAATAAACAATGGTATTTAAAATTTAATATATTCAGTTTAATCTCAATTGTGTAAAATAATATAGAAAAAGACTGCAAGTGAGTAAGCCAAACCCACTGAGATCTCTGAGACCTGGGCCTCTGATGTTTACTCTTCTATTTTTCCATACTTTCCAAGTAGACAATAAGAAGTATTTGTATATACATAGGAGTTTGGTACAGGAGTAAAATTCTAGAGTAGCTTGCACACCCCCAGCTTCTAATATTGTTTTGGCTACGGTGGAAATGTGATTATAAGCAGGTCACTTAAGCACAATGAATCAGACATCACCAAATGAGACTAACCAAAGAATGTTTCTACTTTTGCCTTTGACTTTGTGCAGAAGAAATCAGGCCAATATTCTCAGAGTCGTAATTTCCTGGCTAATTGTTTCTGGGCGTTGTGACTCGCCCACGCCGTCTTCCCAAGCACGGCAGAAGTATCAGACTTGGGAGCGACTTCACCTGCTGTGGCTCCTAAGCCAGGGCAGTTATTTAAAAATAAGGAGAACTTCAGCGTCATGGACCCGAGAAGCATTTCCCAACTAAAGCAATGTCACTGCCAGGTCGGGGAGAGATGGGCGACTTAAAGGCGGTGATGTGAAATGCCGTGAAATGAGCAGACAAGGAAAAGGTGGCTGGGTTGCCCACGGCAGGAGATCGCCCACCTGACAGGTCGCCCATCCTGCGGGGTCAGAAGCCAGGTCAGACTGCCCTCCGCAGCCGCACCCTCTTTCCCGGACGGCCCTTCTCGGCCCACGGAGGGGACCGCAGAAAGGGGAGGTGCGGCTAAGGGC
>NW_005362033.1:3709177-3711120 GCF_000412655.1 Myotis brandtii
CGCCAGCTCGACAGTGCGTATGCGCGGCGGCGTGGGAACTACAGCGCCCAGAGTCCTCAGCGCCTCACCTTGTTCTCGTTTATGAGGGAGTTGGCTGTGTTTATCGTGAATTTGGGTGACCTGGAAATTCAATCAAATTGAGTAAGTTTTTGTATTGAGAGGCCACAACTGTGTGTCAAGCCCTACACAAGACACTAGCGTCACAAAGAGGAAGGACACAACCTTTGCCTGAGAAGTTTCTCTGTGACTAAGGACAGAGCCACTAGGACAGGGAGCCTCCCAGGACTGAGTTCCAGCCCCAGACGCCCGCCCGCAGGTGCGTGGCCACGCCCTTGCTGGTCTTTCCTTCAAATTCTTGACGGAAAACACCGGTAATGCCTTTAGTATAGTTTTTGGGTCTTTGGACCGGAGCTTCTCTCTTGGCTTATCCAAATAATTTTAATATAAAATGTGATTATTATACCATACAATTAACAGTATTATTAATATGCAGTGTTATTAATGATGATATATATGTATTATAGAAGAATAATAATAATTTTCTTAAATATTTTGCCTTGATTTTCAGGGAGAGAGAAACACCAATGTGAGATCAACACATCCATCCACTGCCTCCTGCATGGCGCCCCCCCCCCCCCCCCCCCCCACAGGGGATAAAAGCTGGCAACCTGGGCATGTGTCCTGACCAGGAATCAGGCGACCTTTCAGTGCCCAGGACAACGCCCAACCAACGGAGCCACACCTGCCAGGGCTCTATGATTATTTTTAAAGGCGTGCTTTCCTTTGCCTCAGTTCCATGGCTTTAATGCCCAAAGGCCATATTCTCCACAAACAATCCTCAAGGGCTCCAGGGCAGCTTCCTTCAACCACGAGATTGTTTCCTCTCTAATCCATTCCTACTCTGTGAGCCTTGGATTCTGTGCTGCTTTGTGTATGAGGCCCACTCAAGGTCAGCCCCCTCCAGATGGGGATTTGCAGGGAAAAATAAAGCTCAGTGAAGCTGAACACAGTATAAAATGGCTCTTGAGGTCTCAACCAGCCAATGGCCTTTGAACTATCAGGGGAAAGAAATACAAGGGGGAAATGAAACTCCTATAGATAACAAATACGATATCCAAAATGAAAAATATACTGGATTGGATTAAGAGCAGGTTAGACACTGTAAAAGAAAAGATTAGTGAAGTCAAAGACATACAAATAGAAACTGCCCAAAATGAAACGGGGAGAAAAAGATGGAGAATGAGCAGGGCAGCAGTGAGTTATGGAAAAATATAAAGCAGTCTAACTATGTGTAATTAGAATTCTAGAAGGAAAGGGGAGAGAGGGAGGGAGTAGAAAAATACTTGAATAATGGCTAAATATTTTCAAAATTTGAAGAAAATTATAAATCCACATATTCAAGAAGCTCAATGAAATTCAAATAAAAGACACAGAAAACCACATCAAGGCACCTTATAATCACACTGCTACAACCAGTAATAAAGGAAAAATTTAAAAACAGATGAACAAAGATAATGTACAGGGGTGGGCAAAAGTAGGTTTACAGTTGAAATACAAACAAATCTACACTAATAAAAGACAAAGATGCTAATTGACCATACCTTCACTACGCCCATCAGCCAATCAGAAGAGTATGCAAATTAACCCAACAAAGATGGCTATTAAATTTGCATGCTGCAGGCGGGGCGGGACAGCGCAATCCACCACCCGCCCTGCTGCCAGCTGCCATCTGGGCCTGCCATCTGCAACCCAGCATGGGATCCGGGCCTGCCATCTGCAACCCAGTGTGGAATCCGGGCCTGCCATCTGCAACCCAGTGTGGGATCCGGGCCTGCCATCTGCGACCCAGCGCGGGATCTGGGCCTGCCATCTGCCACCCGGGGAGCGGGCCTAAACCAGCAGGTGGTTATCTCCTGAGGGGTCCCAGACTGTGAGAGGGCACA
>NW_005362033.1:3711349-3714959 GCF_000412655.1 Myotis brandtii
GACGGTGATCGGAAACCCAGGGGGGAGCTAAGAGCTGTGATCAGAGAACCAGGCGCCTTTGCCGCCCCGGCCAGTGATAGCGGGAAGCAGGGGTGGAGCCAGCAAAGAGAGCTGGGCAGGGACAGAGCCGGCAGTCCGGGGAGCTAGGGATCCCCTGCCCAGGCCTAATGCCTTGGCCAGAGGCGTTAGGCCTGGGCAGGGGTGGAACCAGCCATCACGGGGAGCAGGGGCGGAGTCAGTGATCCTGGGCAGCTGGGGGTCCCCTGCCCAGGCCTGACACCTGGGCCAGAGGCATCAGGCCTGGGTGGGGGGCGGAGCCGGTGATTGGGGGGATATGAGGGTCCCCTTGCCCAGGCCTGAAGCCTGGGTCAGAGGCGTCAGGCTTGGGCGGGGGGGGGGGCGAATAATCAGAGGGAGATGGGGGTCCCCTGCCCAGGCATGATTCCTGGGCCAGAGGCATCAGGCCTGGGTGGGGGGCGGAGCCGGTGATTGGGGGGATATGAGGGTCCCCTTGCCCAGGCCTGAAGCCTGGGTCAGAGGCGTCAGGCTTGGGCGGGGGGGGGGGCGAATAATCAGAGGGAGATGGGGGTCCCCTGCCCAGGCATGATTCCTGGGCCAGAGGCATCAGGCCTGGGTGGGGGGCGGAGCCGGTGATTGGGGGGATATGAGGGTCCCCTTGCCCAGGCCTGAAGCCTGGGTCAGAGGCGTCAGGCTTGGGCGGGGGGGGGGGCGAATAATCAGAGGGAGATGGGGGTCCCCTGCCCAGGCATGATTCCTGGGCCAGAGGCATCAGGCCTGGGTGGGGGGCGGAGCCGGTGATTGGGGGGATATGAGGGTCCCCTTGCCCAGGCCTGAAGCCTGGGTCAGAGGCGTCAGGCTTGGGCGGGGGGGGGGGCGAATAATCAGAGGGAGATGGGGGTCCCCTGCCCAGGCATGATTCCTGGGCCAGAGGCATCAGGCCTGGGTGGGGGGCGGAGCCGGTGATTGGGGGGATATGAGGGTCCCCTTGCCCAGGCCTGAAGCCTGGGTCAGAGGCGTCAGGCTTGGGCGGGGGGGGGGGCGAATAATCAGAGGGAGATGGGGGTCCCCTGCCCAGGCATGATTCCTGGGCCAGAGGCATCAGGCCTGGGTGGGGGGCGGAGCCGGTGATTGGGGGGATATGAGGGTCCCCTTGCCCAGGCCTGAAGCCTGGGTCAGAGGCGTCAGGCTTGGGCGGGGGGGGGGGCGAATAATCAGAGGGAGATGGGGGTCCCCTGCCCAGGCATGATTCCTGGGCCAGAGGCATCAGGCCTGGGTGGGGGGCGGAGCCGGTGATTGGGGGGATATGAGGGTCCCCTTGCCCAGGCCTGAAGCCTGGGTCAGAGGCGTCAGGCTTGGGCGGGGGGGGGGGCGAATAATCAGAGGGAGATGGGGGTCCCCTGCCCAGGCATGATTCCTGGGCCAGAGGCATCAGGCCTGGGTGGGGGGCGGAGCCGGTGATTGGGGGGATATGAGGGTCCCCTTGCCCAGGCCTGAAGCCTGGGTCAGAGGCGTCAGGCTTGGGCGGGGGGGGGGGCGAATAATCAGAGGGAGATGGGGGTCCCCTGCCCAGGCATGATTCCTGGGCCAGAGGCATCAGGCCTGGGTGGGGGGCGGAGCCGGTGATTGGGGGGATATGAGGGTCCCCTTGCCCAGGCCTGAAGCCTGGGTCAGAGGCGTCAGGCTTGGGCGGGGGGGGGGGCGAATAATCAGAGGGAGATGGGGGTCCCCTGCCCAGGCATGATTCCTGGGCCAGAGGCATCAGGCCTGGGTGGGGGGCAGAACCAGTGATCGGGGGGAAATGAGGGTCCCCTGCCCAGGCCTGACACCTCTGGCAGAGGCATCAGGCCTGGGCAAGGGGCCGATCCTGCGATTGAAGGGTGATTGGGGTCAACGCCTGAGGGCTCCCAGTATGTGAGAGGGGGCAGGCTGGGCTGAGGGACACTCCCCTCCCCGCCACCCAGTGCACGAATTTTGTGCACCGGGCCCCTAGTAATAAATAATAATACAAGAATAAACCTTCATGTACTCACAACTGTAGACCTACCTTTGTCCACCCTGTAGTACTAGGAAACAAAGATAATTCTCATAGAAAAAAAATGTAAGCTAGAAGACTATGGAACAACATCTTTAAAGTACTCAAAGAAAGAAACCCATCAGCCCAGAAATGTATACCCATCAAAAATATCTTTATTAATGAAGGTGAAATGGTAGTGGGATAAGATGGAGTAAACAACACTTCTCCCTATACCTGCCAAGTACAGCTAAAACCCCTCAATATTATATATAAAGCAAGTATTAGAAGACTCTGAAAGTTGGACAGAAGGTAGTCCAGGTAGCGACCTTAAGACCTGAGGAAAGACACAGTGGTGAGTTGCCTAGGCTTTCTTTTCCCTCATTTATCCTGGCCTGGGTTCTGGAGAAGCTGGCAACCAACATGTCAATTGGTGTAGATTTTTAAAAAGCCCCAAGAAAAGCCTGGTCTCTCCAGCCAAAGGACTGATAAAAAAGCAGCCTAGCATGACAGAAAACAAAAACACACACCACTCCACTCCTGTCAAACACTACAGAAAAAACTAGTCCCACCTCATCCCCATCAGCAAAGGCTGCATGGGGAACTTAGATTTACACCCTTCCCTAATGAGGTGTCCCTCTGTCCCTGCAGGGGTGCTGTCAGGAGAGGCCTTGTGGGGAGCTGGGACTGTCATTTACACCTTGTGTTATTAAGCCTTCCCCCAGGCAATGTCAGTGGCAGCCACGTAGAAGTAATAAAATGCCTCTCCCCTTCAGACAAAGTGTTGTCAGTGGTGGTGGCCTAGTAGGGAGCCTGAAATTCAACTCCTGCCCAGCAGGAACAAGAAATCCCCCTCTGTAGAGCTATCAATAGAGGCTGAGTAACTTGAACTTCCAACCCCACCAAACAATAAATAACAAAGAGGTGGTGACCTTCCTTCTCTCACCAGAGTGGTGTCAGAGAAGGCCTGCTAAAACATAAGATTTAAATAAAAATCCTCAGTACCCACACCAAGACACATCATAATTAAAATGCCAAGAGCAAAAGACAAAGAGAGGATCTTAAAAGCAGCAAGAAAAAAACAGTTAGTTACCTACAAGGGAGTACCCATAAGATTGTCAGCTGATTTCTCAACAGAAACTATGCAGGCCAGAAGGGAGTGGCAAGAAATGTTCAAAGTGATGAATACTAAGAACCTACAACCAAGATTACTTTACCCAGAAAAGCTATCATTCAGAATTGAAGGTCAGATAAAGAGCTTCACAGATAAGAAAAAGCTAAAGGAGTTCATCACCACCAAACCAGTATTATATGAAATGCTGAAAGGTATCCTTTAAGAAGAGGAAGAAGAAGAAAAAGGTAAAGATACAAATTATGAACAACAAATACACATCTATCAACAAGTGAATCTAAAAATCAAGTGAATAAATAATCTGATGAACAGAATGAACTGGTGATTATAATAGAATCACGGGCATAGAAAGGGAATGGACTGACTATTCTGGGGGTGGGGGGGAAAGGGTGTGGGGGGTGCGGGAAGAGATTGGACAATAATCATGCACCTATGGATGAGGACAG
>NW_005362033.1:3715082-3716072 GCF_000412655.1 Myotis brandtii
CAGAGGGTGGGGTGGGAACCGGGTGGAGGGGAGCTATGGGGGGAAAAAAGAGGAACAACTGTAATAATCTGAACAATAAAGATTTAATTAAAATAAATAAATAAATAACTTTTTACCTTAAAAAAAAAATCCTCAGTACCATACATAATACTCAAAGTGCCCCCAAATTTGGCAAAAGACACAAATCTGAAAATTCAAGAAGTGGAGAAAATGCCAAGCAGAATAAACACAAAGAAATCCAGTCTAAGAAAGATAATAATCAGATTACTGAGTGTTAAGGTTGCCGAAGAAGGAACGCATGCGGCCAAAGTGGTAAGGGATTATACATTTATTAGGTTATCTGGGTACTAGATGGGCTGAGCCCCCAAATGGTTCCAGCACCCAAAGATGGGGAGTCAGAGGTTTTTAAAGGACTCTATGCAGGCTTTTTCTGGGTGGAGAATTCTCTGTGCAGTTCTGGATCCTGGGAAGGTCCAGAGGGGAGAGATAATAGTCTTAGCAAGTGGAATGTGGTCTAAGCGAAAGGGAATGTCTGTTGTGAAGTGGCCTAAAGGTCAATTCCTAGGGGAGGGATATCGATTCAATTATTTGATCAAACCTAACTGTGGGGCGCGGCTACAGTGTTTTGGCCAGGTTCAAGCCTCGGACTAATGAAAGGACAGGGTCCTCTCATTGCCACGTGCAAGTCCCAGCTGGAGGGCATGGCCCTCGCAGCACAATTATAGCCAACGGCTGTGGTTGTAAGCTTGAACCTATGGTCCAAACACGTGGCCCCACGTGCCTTGTGCTAGAGTTCAGGTGCATGTAGTTGAGTAGGGTTGAAATTCACGAGAATGCTGTAAACTTGATCATGCCCCTACTTTGCCTCATGGCATCTGCTATAAAATAAAGACACGGCTTGTGGGCGCTGGCACTGTCTCCTCATCAGGGAGCAGCGTCCCACCGAGACCCAGCTTTCATTCTCTTGTCTGTCTTTTCTCAATCCTTTCA
>NW_005362033.1:3717036-3717554 GCF_000412655.1 Myotis brandtii
GAAATAAGCTGTAGAAATAGAGAAATAAGCAGGGGTTGCAACCCAGGAAAGGTTTGGGCAAGGGCAGCCAAGCTGACCTATAGTTCATAGTTAGAGGTAGAGAAATAAGTAAAAAATAAGTGGTAGGAAATAAGCTGTAGAAATAGAGAAATAAGTGGGGGTTGCAGCCCAGGAAGGTTTGGGCAAGGGCAGCCAAGCCTACCTATAGTTCATAGTTAGAGTTAGAGAAATAAGTAGAAAATAAGCAGTAGGAAATAAGCGGTAGGAGAAATAAGCTGTAGAAAGTAAGCGGTAGAAATAAGCTGTAGAAGAAATAAGTAGAAATAACCGGTAGAAATGGAGAAATAAGTAGAAATAAGCGGTAGATATAAGCTGTAGGAATAGAGAAATAAGTAGAAATAAGTGGTAGAAATAAGCTGTAGGAATAGAGAAATAAGTAGAAATAAGTGGTAGAAAATAAGCGGTAGAAAATAAGTAATTAGGAGGTACAAAATAAGGTAGAAATCTCCTAGGTTTTG
>NW_005362033.1:3717634-3717937 GCF_000412655.1 Myotis brandtii
TGCTCGTTTCCATGCAGCAGCGGCTAAAGAAAGAAGCTGAGAAGGGACCAGACTTTCAACTGCGTGGACGAGGCTGATTTGACTGGGACTGGTGCAGACTCAGTGCCGAGGTCAACTGTCCAAACAGTCTGATCCAGGGAACTAGTTTTGCATCAAAGACATCTTTGCATCGGCGAGATATCAACATGGAGTCAGCTGAAGAAGATGGCGACTGAGGCCAAGCAGATGTTAGAAAAGCAAGTGGAAGCTATGCTAGCGTTGGTGAACTGTCAGTTTTCTGTAAAATCTTGCAGAGCTAAATAT
>NW_005362033.1:3718666-3723206 GCF_000412655.1 Myotis brandtii
TGTCACCCTCTCCCCCCCCCCCCCCACTCAGGGTCACCTTTGGCCATAACACCTAACATTCCAGTCACCCCTCCTTTTTTTATGGAATAGGAACAAAGGTAATATCTTCTGTAGTTATTTCCTGCTGATGGGGGGGGGGGCAGGGGATCGAGATCATAAAGGGATGGACTTTGTTTGTAGTAGGCTGGAACACTGTTTAGATTCCTCCTGGTTGGAGCGAGGGGTTGCAGCAGCATGATTTCCCTGAGAGACTGGTTGGTGAAGGCTCAAAGTGGTCTTGAAGGAAAGATGAAAAATGGCATAGAATAGATGGGCCAAAAACAAAGATGAGGAATAGGAATGTTAATGATCCTAAGAAGAGAAGTAGCCAGGTATACCAATTTATATTCTTTAGCCAGTAGGCCCATGAATTTGACTGACATTCTCTGATCTTTGCAATCCTCTCTGTTAGTTTTTAGGTTAGTTTTAATAATCCCTGACTAGGCCAGACTGATTGACATAAAAACAATATTCTTCCTCTAGAAAGAGGCATAGGCCCCCTTTCTCTGCTGCTAGGAGGTCTAGTCCTCTCTGATTTTGGAGGTTGACAGCTGTTAGTGTGTCTATCTGATCTCGAATTTGAACTAAACTTTCGGCAATGTCATCTAGGCTTTCTGGTAGGTCCTGAGACAGGATTTCAAAATATGATAGAGCAGTGGTTAGGTCCCCTGTACCCTTCTCAACCCCTGCTGTGTTGCCAAGGGTTATTAGGATGATCTGGACTGCTCTTTTGTGTCGTACATGATGGGTTACAGAAACAGGCAAAGACTGGTTATCAGAGGCTACATCTGCATTGGGTCAGAGATGAGAGTATAGGTTCCTGTCTAGTTGTCGGGGCAGATATATGTTTTCCCCACAGAGGAAGAAAAATCCCTGATCATGGAGACAAGCTGAAAGGTGTAGGGAGAAGAGGTGGCTAAGGGTATGAGTTTCCTTTTCTCAGTTCTGCGTTCCAAACTGAGAGGGTAGTTGCCATCGCGCTACTGTTAAGGGGTGAGAGATGAGTGGTTGAGATTCTATTGCAGTGAAAGTGGGTTGGAATGCTAGAATGGGGTGTTATCCAAAGGAAATGCGAAAGGGAAGGAAAGGTTCAGTTAATTTGCTAGAAAGGCTCACAGAACTCAGAGAGGCATTTAACTTACTAGGTCACCATCTATAATAATAAGCATAATATGCTAATTAGACCAGACGTCCTTCTGGACAACCTTCCAGATGAAGCCGGGCTGCGAGGTAAGCACGGGTCCCAGGTGCCTGCCAGTGGCTGGAGAAAAGCCCGGGTCCTGGGTGCCAGAGGCAAGCCAGTGCCGGCAGCCGAGGGGAGAAAGGCCTACTCTTGCACGAATTTTCATGCATCAGGCCTCTAATTTTATTATAAAAGGACTAGAGGCCCAGTGCACGAATTCGTGCACCTTGAAAGGAACTGTGGGCTTCGAGGCTGTGGTGGGCACAGGGATAGGTCTCCACCCATCCTCCATGCCCCCACCCAGCCCCTCCTGCCGCAGCCCCCAGTCCCCTGTCTGCCAGCAGCCCCGCTCCCGCCACCGCAGCTCCCATGAGCTGATGGTGCTGGCCCCGCTCACAACCGCTGATGGCGTGGAGCAATTGGGGCCGGTCCATCAGCAGGTGTGAGTGGCAGCTGCTGCCCCAATCACCCTTCAGGAGCAGGGGGAGGTGAAGAAGCCCTGAGGGGTGATCAGGGTTGGCAGCCACAGCTCGCACCTGCTGATGGAGCTGAGCGATCGGGGCCGGCAGTGGGTGTGAGCAGCGACTCCGGTGCTGGTAGCAGGTAGGACTGTGGCACGCGGGAGCAAAGAATTTTCAGTAACCACCAGAGGCTCACCTCAATGACAGTGACTGGCACCCTGCCTTGGTCTGGCGCCCCTGCTCACCTCCTCCACCATCCCACCGTGGCTGACGCCCACCATGTTCCGCACTCTGCCAGCAGCTGCTGATGCCTGCCATGTTCCACGTGCGCCCCCTGGTGATCAGAGCACGTCATAGCGACCGGTTGTTCAGTTGTTCCGTTGTTTAGTCTATTTGCATATTAGAGTTTATTTATTTATTTATTTATTTTTTAAAATATATTTTATTGATTTTTTACAGAGAGGAAGGGAGAGGGATAGAGAGTTAGAAACATCGATTCAGCTGCCTCTTGCACGCCCCCTACTGGGGATGTGCCCGCAACCCAGGTACATGCCCTTGACCGGAATCGAACCTGGGACCCTTCAGTCCGCAGGCCAACGCTCTATCCGCTGAGCCAAACCAGTTAGGGCTAGAGTTTTATATATATAGATATAACTCAGAAATAGCCAGATGGAAGAAATGCTTACGGCAAGGTGTGGGGAAAGGGCATGGAGCTTCCATGTTCACTCCAAGCACATTACTTTCCCCAAATTTCCACATGTTCGCCAACCTGGAAGCTCTGTGAACCCCATCTGTCCTTTTGAGTTTTATAGAGTCTTCCTTCCACAGACATGGTTGATTAAATCATTGGTCATCAGTTATTGATTCAACCTTGAGCCCTTCTCCTCTCTCAAAAGGGCAGGGCATTGGAGTGAAAGTTCTGATCCTCTAATCCAGCGGTTCTCAACCTGTGGGTCATGGCCCCTTTGGTGGTTGAACGACCCTTTCACAGGGGTCACTTAAGACCATCCTGCATATCAGATATTTACATTACGATTCATAACAGTAGCAACATTACAGTTATGAAGTAGCAACGAAAATAATTTTATGGCTGTGTCACAACATGAGGAACTGGATTTAAAGAGCCAGAAGGTTGAGAACCACTGCATCACATGGTTGGCTCTCCTGGCAACCAGCTCCTATTCTTCAGTGGGGGCTTAGTTAATCTAAACTTCTGGTCTTACTTATCAGTAAATCATATTACTTCCATATCTTTAAGATTATGAAAAATTTAACATTATGGATTTAATTGCATTGAATTGTACTTGTGACAAACTTTTTGATATCAACAATTGTGTCGCTCTGTAGCTTATACACAGTACATAATTTCCAAAGGACCTTAGTTAACTTTAAGACCTAGAACTGATAATAAAATGAGGTAATTGTATTTTGTAGCCTGAGCACATATACGCATGAAATTGTGGCTGATCTGCTGACTGACCCCACCAGCAAAAAACAGAAGCTGGACTTGCAATTGCTTTGCTTTCCCCTGAATTTTTCATTTAGTGTCTCTGATTCCTGGCTTACAGGGGTGTGTTTAGCTCCATGGCAAAGGGTCCTGGTTTCTGCAGGACACCTCAGCCATCAAGGTCAGAGGCATCAAGAATGGACACAGGTTTTAGTCCGCCTTTATGAGGTCCAGCCCTTACTCAAGGGACCCCGGCCTATTTGTGATCTCCCTTTGTTTACTGCCTGTGGACTTCAAGCATCAGACACAGACAGCTTTGCAGAGTCTGTTACTCAGCCCCCACAATTCCCAGAGCAGGTCTCTTTACAGACAGTAACTGGACCTCCACGGGAGAGGAGCCATGACTTTTTGGCTGAAGGCAAATTTCCCTCCAATTACATCCAGGAAGGCTTATTGCTGGGATCATGGGAATCATGTGCCTTGTTTTGATGGCCACAGTAGTTACTAGTATTCCCTCTGTGCAATACTGGAACATAAAATTCTTTCCGGATAAGATCATATAAAGTAATGAAAGCAAAACCAGAAATGAATGTTTGATGGCTTGTGCTCCTAAGAAATCTAATTTTACATAGATAATGAAGAAACGCCTCCATCAATTGTCAGGAATTAGACTCCTCTGTGAAAGTAGTTTCATCAATGGGTGTGGATAACTAGCTCAACTTTCATCTAACAGATTATGAACTTAGTTAACTGTAAACATAATTGTGAATCTACAAAAATATATATTTGTAAATATAAGCTCTATAGTTGAAGCACTTAAGTTTGCAATCTTTTGGGTGACTATTTTTCATGAAATGGAAATAGTATTAAGATTTTAAAATCTTATAATCTACACTATTTGTCTTAATAGCAAAGAGGTATTCAAATGCATTTATTGAAGTATAACATACACACCAAAAAACTACAGAGATCACAACTCTACTACTCAGTGATTTATCACAAAGTGAACACACCCTTGTACTACAACACAGTTCAAGAAAATAAAAGTAGCAACCCAGAAGCTCTCTCCCCATAGTCCCCAATCACCACCCATTCCATCTTACCAAATTTAACAATCACCTAGTGTTTAAGAATACAGATTAGTATTGCCTATTGTATAAATTTGTGTATTTAGGACCATACAGTAGGAATTATTCTGTCTGGCTTTTTTCCCCCCTTGGCATTATATCTGTGACGTTCATCCATGTGCTAATTGCTTCATCACGGAACAATTCATTCATTTTTGCTGCCCTGTGGTATTCTTTGAATGAATATACCACATTTATCAATTCTGCTGTTTATGGACATTTGGTTTATTTCCAGTTAGGGGCTATTAGCAATAATGCAATTGTGACCACTCTTGTTAGTTTC
>NW_005362033.1:3723452-3746770 GCF_000412655.1 Myotis brandtii
GGAGTACAATAAACAGAAAGCTGCCCCTCCCCCCATGGTCCCTCTGTGTCAACGCCGGTGAGGTCGGCCCTCAGGCTTCAAACAGGGCACAGCTGTCGCAGAACACTCCCTCATGGATGTCACTGCAGCCCATAAGGGCGCACAGGGCGCAGGCCACAACCCCGCAGCTGCCGCAGGTGTGCCCGCAGGGCCCGCTCACACTGGCCACAGGCCACCGTCCTGTGCACAGCTCTCATGGTCCCTCTGTGTCAACGCCGGTGAGGTCGGCCCTCAGGCTTCAAACAGGGCACAGCTGTCGCAGAACACTCCCTCATGGATGTCACTGCAGCCCATAAGGGCGCACAGGGCGCAGGCCACAACCCCGCAGCTGCCGCAGGTGTGCCCGCAGGGCCCGCTCACACTGGCCACAGGCCACCGTCCTGTGCACAGCTCTCACGCATGCGGAGCAGGCTCTGTGCGCGGCCCCAGCCGCGTGGCCTTGGAAGGCCTGGGCTCCACTCCTGGTCAGTCGGCCGTCCAGTCCGAGCAGCATCTGACCACGTGTGGCCCAGGGGCCTCCATGGGGCCTGGCTTCGGGGACTCTGGCAGGTCAAACACAGCGCAGCCTTCCTCCCACGCGTGGTCCAGGTAGGAGCTGTCTGGTCTTCTCATGCATCTCCTGCGAGCTCCTTCCAGCCCACGCGGACCTTGTTTTTAAGGGTTGGTACATTTTGTTTTGTATTTTTCTAATTTTTTTTTTCTGGTTTATCTCTGCCCAGGGGCGGGGGAACCAGGCCTGGAGGTCAGGGGTAGGAATGACATGGAGTTTTCCCCACACCCTTACACGCTCTGCATTTTTTACTCTGTATCAGAAAACATTTTTGTTCAGTTGTTTGCTTTGAACTTGCTGTATTATGGGGCCCGGCCCGTCTCTCAGTGAACTTACATTCGGATAGCGTGAAAAGACAACATGCTCTGTGACAGTGCAGCGCCAGGGGTCCAGGAGGGAGTACAGGGCTGAGGAGTCAGGAGGAGGGTTGCTTTGGGGTAGAAAGAAACTGAAGCAAGAGACTGAGAGGAATTCAGACTTAAGAAAAGTTAGCTAGCCCTGACTGGTTTGGCTCAGTGGATAGAGCGTTGGCCTGCGGACTGAAAGGTCCCAGGTTCGATTCTGGTCAAGGGCATGTACCTTGGTTGCAGGCTCATCCCCAGTAGGAGGTGTGCAGGAGGCAGCTGATCGATGTTTCTCTCTCATTGATGTTTCTAACTCTCATCTCTCTCCCTCTCTATAATAAAAATCAATAAAATATACTTAACAAAGAGAGAAAAGTTAGCTATGCTGGGGGATTTGACAGAAGACCAGGGCTTAGTGAGGGTCTGTCAGACTCAAAGACCAGTGTGTGTAAATGTCCTGAGGTGAGAGCAACTGAGAGCTGGAGCCATAGATATTCTCTGCTCTAGTGAGTACACATCTCATGTTTCGTTTGGCTTCTAAATGTCCCGTATTATCAAAAATGACCCCAGACTCCCAGCTAGAGGGGCTCATGGGGCCCGGGAGGGGCAAAGGCACCAGCAGCTTCCCCACCCACTCCCAGGCCAGGGCACTTTCCAGTGATAGAGAGGGTGGGCCAGGACTCCATAGACAAGGGCTGTATTGATTGCCCAGAGGCCAGGATACCCGAGCAAACCTGGAGGGACAGCAGAGGGAAGGTTGGTAGAAGAGGCATCTCCCATGTGACGCCTGGTGAGTCACCTTCCGTCGGACAGTGACACTCTTTATGGCCCCAAGTTCCTTTTCCCCCTTTCCCCCTCCCCCAAGTCCCTCGTTCCCCATTACGAGCAACCAAAAGCCTTGCGGAGCAAAGTACTACGAGGCCAAACCCGCCCGACTGACAGGAAGCGATCTGCCACCACCTGACCCCACCAAGTGTCAACACTGAGACCAGCGGAGGCACCTGGGCACAGTGGCACTGCGTGCCGCCCGACCCCGTGGCACGTGGGGTGGGGAGGCTGAGACGCCTGGGAATGGAGGGGAACCGTCCGGAAAGGCGGAAAGGGCAGGAACCAGCCGGCCGGGGTACGAGCCTCTGCCACTTACCAGGTGAGGCCTGGCGAGCATAACAAAATAAATTCTCGTGACTTTTTTCAGTTAAATGTGAAAATATCTTCTCTCACTAAAAATGTTATTTGTTTATTTTAGGGGGAGAGAGCTTGATTTGATTGATTCACTTATTCACGCCTTCATTGGTCGACTCTAGTTAAGCGCCATGATGGGGATCAAATCTGTAACCTCGGTGTATCCGGACAACTCTCCAACCAATTGAACACCCAGCTAGGACGAAAACAAAGTTTCTTAATGGGTAATCTTTGGATACTTAGATAAGTTTTAAGAAAAAAAGAGTCACTTAACATATTCGTATTGTGCATACTTTTTACCTTATTTTTATGTTATTGAAGAGGTCTAATTTTGGATCTTAATGTATGTTTACTTTTTTTGTTATTTGAAAATAACCTGAAACTTACAGAAAAGATGTATTAGTAGATATCCATGTTCCCTTTAGCAAGATTTACTTACTGTTAACATTTTGTTTTAGCATTTCTTCTCTCTATGCACATTTTTTCTCAATAATTTGAGAGAAAATTGCATACATTATACTTTTTTACCCCTAAATACTTCAGTGTGCATTTCTCAATATTATTTTACATAACCATGGCATAGTTATGAACTTCAGTAAATTTAACATTAATGCAATACATTTACCCACTCTACTGCTTGTACTGAAGTTTTGAAAAACTGAATCAATAGAGACCTTTATAGTATTCTCCCTCTTAGTTCTCATGTCTCTTTTAATGTGGAATAGGTATTCAGTCTTTGTCTTTTATGACATTAACATTTTTGAATACAGTCCTTTTGTTTTTAATAATCCTCATTTTGAGGTTTGTTGAATGTTTTCTCATGATCAAATTCCAGTTATGCATTCCCTAATATCACATAACTCATGTTGTGTCCTCATAGGATCAAATCTGAGGCGCACAATGACTATCTACCTTTTGTTCATATTAATTTTGATAATGCAAATCAAGGTGTTTCCTTTATATTATTATGCATCTAATTATTTTTAATCTTTGTGGGGTGCGGCTACAGTGTTTTGGCCAGGTTCAAGCCTCGGACCAATGAAAGGACAGGGTCCTCTCATTGCCACGTGCAAGTCCCAGCTGGAGGGCATGGCCCTCCCAGCACAATTATAGCCAACAGCTATAGTTGTAAGCTTGAACCTATGGTCCAAACATGTGGCCCCATGTGTCTTGTGCTAGAGTTCAGGTGCATGTAGTTAAGCAGGGTTGAAACTCACGAGAATGCTGTAAACAACTTGATCACGCCCCTACTTTGCCTCGTGGCATCTGCTATAAAATAAAGACACGGCTTGTGGGCGCTGGCGCTGTCTCCTCATCAGGGAGCAGCGTCCCACCGAGACCCAGCTTTCATTCTCTTGTCTGTCTTTTCTCAATCCTTTCCCCCCCCCCCCCCCTCAGGATCACCTTTGGCCGTAACAAATCTTCATCCGAGGATATATTTTTATTGATTTGAGAGAGGAAGAGAGAGAGAAAGACAAGAGAGAGAGAGAGAGATTGATTGCCTCCCATATGTGACCAGACCGGGTATTGAACCTGCAACCCTAGTATGTGCCTTGATCAGGAATTAAACCCACCACTTTATGGTGTACAGAACAACACTCCAACCAACTGAGCCACACTAGCCAGGGCTATTATATAATAATTTAAAATTATTACTACATAATTATTTTTTCCTTGCAATTGTCAATTGTAACAAGCAACCTATGGTGAAGATACCCCAATACTATGCAAATATCCTGTTCCTCATCAAAATTTCCCCTTAGATTTATATCGATTGATGATTTTTGTCAGAATCTTATTGTGATGGCTGCAAAATAGTGATTTTTCAGCATCATTTTTTGCCAGTTTGCATCTGGCATTCTGCTGTAAGCAAGGGCCCTCTATTCTCCCTTGTTTATTTACTTCTAATTATCAATGTAAACTCATGCACTGCTCCTCCCCTCCCCCCCACACTGGTTTAATAATTCATTACTGCCTTAACTGTTTTGGTGCTCAAATTATCCCAGACTTGGTTAGTGAAGGCTAGTTCAAATTGGCTCCTTTGCCTCTGTGACCTACTGTCATCATTCTTTTAGTACCACCTTATTTTCTGGAACATGATGTTTCAGGCTCTTATTGCAACTGCCTTCACTCAGACTTAGGATCAGCCATTTCTCTGAGGAAGCCTGGTTCCTTTTCTGACGTGATGATAATGTACTATGGATGAACTGCTGGGGGTGAGGTATGAACATTTTATGTACAGTCAACTCAATCTAAGGGCAGATTGTCTGGTTTATGGATGAACCTGCTATTACCCCTGCTAAGTAAAAGGTTAAAAAATAAGAGATTACACACTTTGGAAAATGTAAGAACAATTCAATGAAAAATTTTAATTTTTTGAGGACATTAATTGGAACTACAAGGTAATCACATAGATGTCACATTATACAACACAGAACACCCTTTGCCTTGACAATTAATATAAGGCAAAGGGTGAGGGATAGCTCATTTGGCTCTGGATCCCAAGACTGCCCAGTTGGGGCCTAAAAAAGAATTAGGTAAGGAAAGGGAGAAAGCATGGACAAAGAGGTTCCAACCCAAGTCCTATTGTAATATTTCTTTAAAAAGTGAAAATTCATCTGAGAAAATAAAACAATTTTAATAGATAACTAAATTAGTTAATTGCCAATAATTTGAATGTTTGGTATTCTTATACTACCATTTTTATTCGTTTGGGTGACATTACACTATCTTCTTAAAAGCCAGACGTAATTTAAAATTTACACTAAATCAGTTTTTTACCCTATCTTGCCTAGTTTTAACTGTATTTTTTATATGAAATTAATTTTCCTCTCTTTTCCTCCTATTACCCCTGCTGTGTGGTGCCTGTACTTGGCCCGAGGACTCTTTGACAAAAACATCCTTCCTCTACTCTTTAACCTTCCAGCAAATACGTGGGCTGTGGTGGGTATTCCCGGATCTATGTCTGCAGAAGTTGTGAAGCCCAGATGAACAATTAGAAATGTAATTGGTTTCCTGAATAATATGGGTATATTTTATGGTTGGCCTTTCTTTATCTCTTAAAATATGATTAAATTAGGAGAATTTAAAAGCAATTTACAAAAGTTTCTGACAATAAATATATAAACATCTTTATTGACAGTGGGCCAATAAGAGCAGTCAAATTTAGTTTATAGGTAACAAAAAATATTTGTAAAGCAGACTGCTAAAACTTCCAAGATTCATGTTAAGGTACAAACACACAGTCAGATTGAACACCAGGTATAAAAAGAACAAACACTGGAATGCAAAGGGCCAGAGTTCTCAGTAAAACAGAGCAAATCCTTTAACATCACTTAAACTGCCTTTATATTACAAACTTGAGTCTTTGGAACTAGCAGATAGCTCCTGGCTAAGTGGTACTCAGAAGGCAAAAAAGCAGATTCCTCCAGGTTTAAAGGGAAGTGTGTAGGTCCAGTACCAGATAGAAGCAAGAGTAGAAAGTGAAGCCCCTTCTCTATCATGAGCTGATAGCAGGATGCGTACAGTTCTTAATCAGCAAATGGAAGGGGTGGGAGATGCTCATTCTTAATTTCTGATGGATGCTTAGCTACTTGCTATAGACTGAATGTCTGTGTCCCCTCAAAAATTCACATTGAAACCTAACCTCAAAGTGATGGTATTAGGAGATGGGGGCCTTTAAAAGGTAATTAGGTTATGATGGCAGAGCTCTCATGAATGGGGTCAGTACCCTTATAAAAGAGGCCCCAGAGATCCCCCTGCCCTTTCACATCAGACACGGAATCTGCCAGGGCCTTGAGCTTGGACTTCCTAGTTTCCAGAACTGTGATAATTGAATGTTGTATAGCAGCCCAAATGAACTAAGACATCACTTCATTAAAATATGTGTGTGTGTGTACACATATCGAGAGAGGGTGTGGTAGAGGGAGAGAGGAGACTCTATATAATTTATTGTTCCAGGTCCTTTTCAAGGCCACATAATTCTAAACAGAGATGGCAGAATTAAAACCCAGCTTTGAAAAGCCCATGTTGATGTTATTTTGTTAGTCAAATTTTGGCCCCCAAATGATGCATTTTTCACTCAAGCATTTGGCATATTGAGAAATAGCAAGTATTTTAGGATTTTTCAGGATATATGCTCTCTGCTGCAACTACGCAACTCTGCCATTATAGTATAAAATAGCCAAACAAAACATGTAAATGAATGTGTGTGGCCGTATTCCAATTAAACATTCACAGAAATAGCAGATGAACTTGGTCTGTGGGTGCAGGCCAGTTTGACAATTCCTGCTTTAGATCAATATTGAATATTAAAGTGATGAAAAGGGTTGAGCTCCCTTTCCTTTATTTTGCTCATCAGCCATTCTCCTACCCTGACCTCTGAGACCTTGAGCCTTCCCAATTTTTTCAACCCCTTTCAATGTGTTTTTTAAAATTCTTTACAAGAATTTTTCAGCCCCATTTCTTTCATATTGTTTGATATCCATCATTGCTGGATTTATGCTCAATCCATCCTTAATGATCTTGCTCTCTACTACCACCACTTTTTAAAATTTTATTCTCCTAGTCTTCTTCAATAATAGAAGTCTACAGAGAGGCAATTACACGTCACAGGGATAATTTGGAGGGGGCAAAACATGGACTGGTGGTGCTGAATGTTCATAAAAGAATTTAGAAGGGAAGAAGAAATCTGTAACTACTTTTCCCTCTACTTTAAAATCTTCTTTTCACACAATATGTAACAGAGTAACAAAAAAACCTGACATTTGTATAGTGTTTTGCTAGATATTTGAGTGGTTTTGTGTTCCTTATCCCATTAGTGGTCTTTGGTCACCCATGTATGTCAATATATCATGTGATTTCATGCCATTTCAATTTTCTTTAGGATTCTGGGATACATCATGTAGAGAGAATAGGAACAAACCATGTGGGTAAACATGAAGGTCAGAGAAATGGCCAACTTCTTCATACAGGAAAGCTGTTTATCCTCAAGTGAGTCATTGTCCTGTGAGCGACTTTCCATATCTGACAGAAAGATATGTCCTTGAGTCTCACAGGTGCTTCAGTTATGTTTCTTGACTGGGATCCTAAACATAACACATTGAACCCATCAACTTTTCAGACCCTCAACATCCTTGTGGCTTTTTCTCAAAGTGACAAAGCATAGTTTACAGAAAGCAGAATGTAAAGAACAAAATATCCCTAATACTGTAATTATAGAAAACCAATGATTCATTCAGTGAATGCCAAAGATAAGAAAAGAAGGATCTGATCAAAAACTAGAGTTAAGATTTTGACCCATTCTACTTCAGGGCAACTTCCAAGGAAGTAGAAAATGAAGTTCTACACAGCAGAATGACCACAATTATCTACCAGTAAGTCTACAAGCAGAATCCATGTGAATCTAACTTTGAACCTGCTGTAAATAAATTCTTTTTATGTTCATCAAATTTGAGAGTAGCCTTTGGGGTAGGGAAGGAATACAAAGCATATTTCAACTCTTAACCTTTAGCTTTTTATAGCTAACATAAAGGAAATGACACTGGAAAAATGATACTATCGATAAATCTGGATCTCTATTTTTGGATTCAAAGAGGAACAACTCTGTATCTTCCTGATAAGGATATGAACCCTCTGCCTAACCTAACAAATAAGAACTTCCTTACAAAGAGGGAGAAAATGGATTCTACAATGATTGTATTGCTAAGGATTTCTTGAATATCCACAAAAAAGGTATTAGAGAAGGATTAGGGCTCAAAATATGAAGTCTCTGGCTAGTAGCTTTCATAATTATTAAATCAATGGATATAAGGAACATTTTGTTTATGGCTCAAAAATATGTATGTACTATGCAAGTAAAATCAGATGTATACAAATTGGTCTGTAAGCAGCATTTTAAGGTTCTTCCACCTAAACACTCTTGAATTTAACACAGTGATAAAACCAACTTACATTTCTTCACATTTAATAATTTTTCAGGGTTGCTCTTGTGTATGGATTCTTTGATGTCTGATGAGGGATGAACTGCACTTAAAGCTTTTCCCACATTCATTACATCTATAGGGTTTCTCTCCAGTATGAGTTCTCTGGTGTTGAATAAGAGCTGATGAATGAATAAAGGCTTTACCACATTCATTACATTTGTATGGTTTCTTTCCAATATGAATTCTTTGATGTTTAGCAAAATTTGAACTCCGGCTGAAGGTTTTCCCACATTCATTACACTCATAGGGTTTCTCTCCAGTATGAATTCTTTGATGTTGAACAAGATGTGTGCTCTGACTAAAGGTTTTTCCACATTCACTACATTCATATGGCTTTTCTCCAGTATGAACTCTCTGATGTTTAGTTAGGGATGAGCAATGGCTAAAAGCTTTCCCACATTCCTGACATTTATAGGGTTTCTCTCCAGTATGAGTTCTTTGATGTTTGATGAGTGCTGAGGAATGAATAAAAGCTTTATCACATTCATTACATTCGTAAGGCTTCACTCCAGTATGGATCAACTGATGTTGTACAAGATGTGTACTTCGATTAAATCCTTTCCCACATTCACTACATTCATAAGGTCTCTCTCCAATGTGAATTCTCTGATGTATTGCAAGGGACGAGCTTTCTGTAAAGGCTTTCTTGCATTCACTGCACTCAAAGAGAATTCTAGTATGAGTTCTCTGATGTTTAGTTAAATTAGCTCTGTGGCTAAAAGATTTCCCACATTCATCGCAGCTATAGGGTTTCTCTCCAGTATGGACTCTCTGGTGTCGAATAAGCACTGAATGGTAAGTGAACAGTTCACCACAATCATTACATTTATGAGGTTTTTTCTCTTTATAGGTTCTCTGCTTTTTCCTTAAACTTGATTTCTGTTTCAATCTCTTTTCAAGTGTATGAAAGGCATAGGATCCTTTTGGAACTCTGTCTTGAGTGAGAAGGACAGACTTCTGACTAAAGTTTTTCCAAAATACATCATGATCATGAGCTCTTTCTTCAGGGAGTGAATTAATGTAGGTGAACATTTCTCTCAAGTGTCTCCCCTGATTTCCTTGCTGATTCTCTAACAAATTTTCACATTCAAGAGTTGTTTTCAAGTTGGTATCATAGACACTATTTCCTGTCAGTCTGTCTATTATTGCAACCTGGCATGATGCTTCTTTGGAAAAATCTTGCACTGAAGTTGAATCTTTGCTCTCAGGTCTACTCTCTGAGTCTGAAAAAAATTGAAAATGCAAATCGCTTTCATTTTCTGTGCTCAATGAAAAGGCAGTTCTGTAACAGGTAAGAGTTAATGAAGGCAAAAGGCATGGCTTCAATGAATAAGTGGAATTGATTCATGAGACGATTGGCAAAGAGAGGCAAATGGAGGGAGATGAAGAGTATATGCAGAGAAAATGAAGAGACCACATCCAGGAGAGTCAACGGGGGAAAGATGACTAGAAATAAAGAAGGAGGGAAGCAGATGAAGCAATCTATCCCTGGGTCAGCAGGAAATGTGCATACAAAATACTACCGCAGTAATAAAAATCCAGGCAGTTATCACCTTAGTGTTGAGGACAGTTACAACTTCTAAATTTTTAGTCATCTAATCCTACTCATATCCAAATATGCATTCCATTTCTAGTTTAATCTTCCCTAACAATGCTTTTATAACACACACCTGATAAAAAATCTCCTATGAGCTCCCAAAGATATAATAGCAAATATATAAAATTATACATGAAACAAGAATATTCATTACCACACTAATACAGGTAGCAAAAACTTGGTATCCTATCATATATCCTACTATAGAGAACTGATTAAATAAACAATGGAGTACTATGCAAGTTTTAAAAAATAAGAAAGATCTTTATTGCCATAGTGATCTTCAGGATACAAATATGTCTATATATTTGTACCTCCCCTTCTTTCTCTACACAAAAGTAGCAAACTGCAAGTTAGTGTGCACAGTCTGCTACTTTTTGTGTAGGGAAAGAAGGGGAGTTACAAATATATAGACACTAGAGGCCTGCTGCACAGATTCGTGCACATTGAAATTAATTAGAAGGTGGCCGGGGGGGCGGGACTGGGTGAGAGAGGCTGGACACGCCCTGGAGCCAACCTCCCATGGTCCCACCCTGGCAGGCCGCACCTGAGGTGGCACCAGTGCTCGAAGGGCGTCTGCGGAGTGAGCGGGGTCCCTCTGGCAGGTGGGGTCCCTTGGCCTGGCCTGTGGGGATCAGGCCGAAACCAGTAGTCTGACATCCCCCGAGGGGTCCTGGAGTGCAAGAGGGCACTCTACAAAGTTGCTGTTGCTTGGCAGCTCCTGCGTTGAGCACCTGCCCCCTGGTGGTCAGTGCACGTCATACCTACCGGCTGGTTGGCCGGTCGCTTAACCTTTTATATATATAATATTTGGTTATATTTTCCAAAACCAAAGACAGATCAATAAAAATGGTTACCTATGTGGAAAGTAACAGAGCAGAGGGCAGGGATGGAAGCTAGACTTCTCTACATATATCTAATATAAATATAGAATTTTTATATCCAATATAAAACCATAAAGCTAAAACAACTTAAGGGTGTGATTTAAAGGAATAAATAGATCCATAAAACAGAACAGCAAATGAATTCTATTCATTCATTTCTCTACTCTTTTACCCACTTATTCAACAATTATCTACTGAATATCTACCATACACTAGGCTCTGTTCTAGGCACTGGGCAAAAACACACACAAAATCCCTATACACATGAGAGAGAGAGAGAGAGAGAGAGAGAGAGAGAGAGAGAGAGAATGAATGAGAATTTAGTCTAACATTTCACAAATACATATAAAATTGTACCTGTGGTAAGTACTAAGTAATAACAGGCAAGTGATGTTATGAAAGAATATAAGAAAGGGAACCTAGGGAGATAAGGGGAGAATTCCCCGAGGAAGTAAAACACAATTGAAATGAAAGTGGGGTTGGGATTCAGGTGAGTATTTCAGGTAATAGATATAAAAGCACTGAGTTGAGTGCTTCAGGTAGAGGGAAGCACTATGTACAAAAGCCCTGAGGTGAGAGGGACATTCAAGAAAAGCACAGTGGATGAGAGCATGGACTCTGGAGTCAGAATGCATGAATTTAACCTCAGCTCTGCCCTTATTAGCAGTGTGACCTGGGGCAACTTATTTAACTTCTTTACTCAGTTATCTGTAATATGGGGCAATAATAATACCTACTTCATGAGAAATAATAACATCTTTCTTAATAAGCATTAAATGAAAATATTTATACAGCATTTAAAACTCTGACACAGCATAAGTACTACATATAAAATATAAACTAATATAAGGTTAGTATAGGTAGAGGTCTCAAAGTGTGGTCCATGGACCCCTGAAAGTATGTAAGTTCAAAACTATTTTCAAAATAATACTTACATGCTACCTTTTTCAGTGCCATGACATTTGCACTGATGTTGCAAAAGAAATGGTGGTAAAACTGCTCATGACTTAGCATGAATCAGGACAACGACTCCAAACTTACTAGTAGTTATTGTATTCTTCCCACCATGTACTCTTGGTTAAAAAACAGACAAACCAGTTTCACTTAAAAATGTCTGAGTAGCCCTAGCTGGTTTGGCTCAGTGGATAGAGCATTGACCTGTGGACTTAAGGGTCCCGGGTTCGATTCCGGTCAGGGCACATGCCCGGGTTGTGGGCTTAATCCCCAGTAGGGGGCATGCAGGGGGAAGCTGATTGAATGATTCTCTCTCATCACTGATGTTTCTCTCTCTCCCCCTTCCTTTCTGAAATAAAAAAAATATATAAAAAAAGCCTGAGTAAACAGTATTATTGTGATTATTTTTTATTCCTCATCTGAGGACATGCTTAGAGAGAGAGAGAAAGAGAGAGAAAGAGAGAGAAAGAGAGAGAGAGAGAGAGAGAGAGAGATCAATTGGTTAACTTACTGGAGATCAAACCCACAACCCCCCAGGTAGGTACCTGCAGCAGAAATCAAACCTGCAACCTTTTGGTGCACAGGATGATTCTCAACCAACTGAGTCACTCCAGCTGAACCACAGTAAACATTATTAACTTTTAAAAACTTCAAACCTTGAGAACATGCCTTTTTAATGTTCTGGATTGATGAAATAGGACATATTCATAAAGCAATTCTGGTCATGTCACAGTATGATGGTTGTCTTGAAGATAACCACTCATGAGATAGTTTGAGTTGTGAGCTGAACTAGCCATTTTTTTTCATGGACCACATTTTTCTGGAAAGAACAACTGACAGACAAGTTATGTTACCCGTGTTGGATATTTGGCAGATATTTCCTAAAGATGAACGAAGTGAGCCTGTCATGTCAAGAAAAACAACTGACAGTGTTTGATAAAATTTGAGCTTCCAGGAATAAATTACAATTTTGAAAAACATTTAACTACCATTGATAGCCTGATAGCTACTCAGGGGCCGACATCTGGTCTTCCAAATACTTAGAAGACTTTTCTGACAATGTCAGTGGTGACACCAAAAATTGTCTAAAATATCTTTATTAATTTGAGAGAGGGAGAGAAAGAGAGAAACATCAATTTGTTGTTCCACTTACTTATTGGCTAGTCCTTGTATGTGCCCTGACTGGGGATCAAGCCCACAATCTTGGTGTATCCAATGATGCTATAACCAACTGAGCTACCTGGCCAGGACTGTTATTTTTAAAATATTGTATAATGTAATGTGCCAATATTTGGAAGATCTCCATAACTCAGTGAACCAGTATTTTCCAAAATATCAATAGGTTTTTTTTTAAAAAATTGATTTCTGAGAGGAAGGGAGAGATAGAAACATTAATGATGAGGGAGAATCATTGATTAGCTGCATCCTGCATACCCCTACTGGGGATCGAGCCTGCAACGTGGGTAAGTGCCCTTTACTAGAATTGAACCTGGGACCCTTCAGTCTGCAGGCTGACGCTCTATCCACTGAGCCAACCCAGCTAGGGTGAAAATATCAATAGGTTTTAATGTAAGAGTATGAAAAACCATGGATATAGTTTCAGATGCCACACTGTTAACTAATCTTTAAGAAACTACCACTTGCTCAGTTTTGGTGTAGTATCAGAACAGCCACAAGTATCGAATGAGACCATAAAATCCTCCTCCCTTTTCCTACTATATATTGGGGGTGAGGCTGGATTTTCTTTCTTTCCTTTTTAAAAAAAATTCTTTATTATTTTTTAAATCCTCACTGAGCATATGTTTTTATTGATTTGGAGAGAGAGGGAGTGAGTGAGTGAGGAAGGGAGGGAGAGGAAGGAAGAGAGAGAGGGAGGGGGAGAGGGAGAGGGACAGAGAGAGAGAGAGAGAGAGAGAGAGAGAGAAACATTGATGTGAGAGAGAAGCATTGATTGAACCCGCAACCTGGGTATATGACCTGACTGAAATTGAACCTGCGACCATTTGGTGCTCGGGACAATGCTCTAACTGACTGAGGCACACTGGCAGTGTACTTTGGGGATCTTTTGACAATATCTACCAAAAGTGAACATGATCTACCCTCTAACCCAACAATTCTACTTAATGTATATATCCAACAGAAATGCATACATGTGCTCATCAAAAGAGAGAATATACATAAGCAGCATTACTCATATAGCTAAAAACTGGAACTACTCAAAAATCTAGTATACTGACATAATGAAAGACTATACAATGAGAATGAACTATAACTAAATGTTACAAAATGAATGTATCTCACAGTAATATTTAGTGAAGGAAGTCAGGCACAAGAGTATATACAATATGATTCTGTTTATATAAAACTAAATCAAAACTAATCTGGGTATTAGAAGTTAGAATAAGGTTACTCTAGGAAGGAGGGCAGTGACTTAAAGAGGGCACTAGGGTGTTTCTAGGGGTGCTGGAAAGGTTCTTTCTTGATTTGGGAGCTGTGTTCAACTTGTGAAAATTCATAGACCTGTAGTTATATTTTTATTTATATTGAAAAAAAGAAGAAAAAGAGGCAAAATGAAGCAAAATATTAGCATGTGTTTGATTTTTTTCTCGACTTTTATATATATTTAAATTGCTATATTCATTTAAAATATTTTAAAAATAGCCCGGCTGGGGTGTCTCAGTGGTTGAGCTTCAACCTATGAACCAGGAGGTCAAGGTTTGATTCCTGGTCAGGGCACGTGCCCAGGTTTCGGGCTCGATCCCCAGTAAAGGGCGTGCAGGAGGCAGCTGATCAATGACTCTCTCTCATCATTGCTGTTTCTATCCCTCTCCCTTCCTCTCTGAAATTAATTAAAAAAAATTACATATCCTATATAATAAAACCCTAATATGCAAATCGACTGAAAGGCGGAACGGCTGGTGGCTATGACACACACTGCCCCCTGAGAGGGAGGCAATTGGGGGTGGGGCCGGCCAGCAGATGGTGCCAGACCGCCAGCTGGGGGCCCCCCTGCCCCCGCCACCTGATCGCCCTGCCCGCCGGTCACCCTGCAGATGGACCTGATCGCTGGTCAGGCCTATGGACCCTACCCTATATACTGGGAACAGTCTCTTAGATTTAAAAATTAAAACCCGGCAAGGCTACTTTAACACTGAAAAAAACAGGATGATGCAGTGATGACATGCATGGACTCTGGTTTGTGGTCAGCCCTGATTCTGACACTTATAATAACTGTGTGACAAAGCCAATTACTTAACTTCTCTCTGCTTCAGTTTTCCATCCATAAGATGGGGAAAATGGTACCACTGCCTCAGAAGGATCATGTTATGTACTATTCTTTATAATTAGGGCAAAAAAATGTAGCTGCCCATACAACAGTAAGATGCCTTTCACCTGTAGGAAAAGTATGGTCATTGGTGCATGCAGCAGCCCGGATTGCGAGAGGGATGTCTGACTGCCGGTTTAGGCCCGACATCCCCTGAGGGGTCCTGGAGTGTGAGACTGTCCCCCTGCTCCTGTGCACCCCTCTGTGGGAGGTGACCAGGCGGGCAGATCAGGGGATGGCGCTCCCCCGCTACCCTGGCCCTGCCACAGGCCTCCCTCTGTGGGAGGCAACTGGGCCAACAGGGGAAGGCGCCACCCCCATCACCTCGCCACTGCTGTTGCTGCCAGCCTCCCTCTGCAGGAGGCGACTGGGCTGCTGATCAGGGGACAGCGCTGGCTGGCACAGGCACCCCATCATACCGCCGCTGGTCACTGCTGCCTCCCCACCCCCGGCCCCATTGCCATCCCCTCCCTCTGCCCACTGGCATGCGCCTTGGCTGGCCTGGTGCCACCTGCTCGCTGGCTCCGCCCCCCTGCCGACTGGTGGTTCCCTTGTTTGGTCGATTTGCATATTACGCTTTTATTATATAGGTCCTATATTATAGGATGAAGCATGTAGGCGCTGCTAATACAGTCTTTCTTAAGCACCGAAAAATGCCAATTCTTCACTGTCCTGAGGGGCTATTATTTCTGAGGACTCCCATCTATTTGACTCACCTGAATAGCTGCTTCTGGGGACTTTTCTCTCAAGCATCAATGTTTCCTTTCCATTCTCCAAATTGTAGTTCTCAGGCTTGGAAACTGGAAGCCCTGCTCAAAAGGAAGAAATGGGACTTACTAATAGCTATTTGTGATGGGCAAACATCTATCGTAGAGCATAGTGCCAGATCCCTGATCTACAAAGAGGACGGGAATTACAGGAAGATCTGGAGTGAGGGAAGATGGACCTCCACATGAAGCTTAAAATATCTGCAGGAATCTGGGCCTGGTAAGGAGTTTCTATGCACTTGAAAACACAAGTGTTCGTGCCTGTCAAAAGAGAAGAGAACTTATCTTTCTTCACTGAGGAAATTCCAGGGAGACGCTGCATGTCAATCCTCAGCTTAGGGAAGGAGCTGGGGAAAACAGGACCCCAGTGGCAGCACCACACGTTGTGACTGTGGTAACTAGAATTTTTGTCTTCTGCTTTTCCTTTCTTCCTTCTTTAGCTACTAGAACCCACTTTCTTAGGGAATTTATTACATGAGGTTAGGGAGGGGCTAACATAGTTCTTACCACATCCATACAAACACATATATGCACTTGTGCACGTGTGTGCACACATACACACAGGTACACACAGGCTCAAAACTGCCCAGAGTAACCTATTTCCCTGGCTCTAGTAGTTGTTTCATTAACCAACATGTGACCCTATTTGCTGAAACTCCTAGGATAGAAGCACTGCCTTTTTTTCCTTAGCTCTCTAATTGGAAGAATAATATAACCCTAGAGCTACAAAAGGCCATCTTTGCCACATGGGGAGACCCTAGGAATAAAGCCAGTAGGTCAAAGCCAAGCCACATGATTTAAAAAAGAAAAAAGAAAGAAATTCCTGGTTATATATTTGATTCCCTGAATCAAGATTTTTCCCACGTGGGGAATGGAATCCAATACCTAAACTCTACCTAAACCCATCTCTCTTCATTAACAGAAGCCTTCATCGCCAGGGGATGGGCTCCAACACTGTTATCTGAGGAAAGTGGCGGAAACCCAGTGCAGCTGGGAGAAGTATTTACCCCTGGAGGAAAGGTAGGGATACGTATGAGGCCCAGCATTATGACTGAAGGAAGACAGAAATATTTATGAAGTCCACACTTAATCCAGGTTCACAATGCCTAGGTAAGAGCAAGCTTAATCAGATAAAAAACGCCCCATCTTTCCTACCTCCCATCAATATGCTAATGGATTTAACTCTTTTGTAGAAAGACAGGTAAATAACCCAATTTAACTTCAAAAGCCACATTTTGAAGGCAGAGATGAGCAAGAACATTTGGGCTACAGTATAGCAAACATATGTTGTAGTATTCATATTCACCTTGATGATATTTCCAGATCATGGTGTGGGGCAATCAAGTACAAGTAAAAAGCAAAAGTCTTACTGCTGCTGAGGAAGTGCAATTTGGTTCTATCAAAGGACTACCAATAGAGAAGTAACTATAGAGGAGCACCAAAATCTATATACAAATACCATCCAATCTTTTCGAGTCCTGAGCTGTGCATAGGAAAAGCACAACTTCAAGTGGACCACCACAGCTGGGGGAGTAACATGCTGAGGAGAGACTTTAGAAATGACAGATTTCTAGAAAGTGAGGTTGTACTTATCCCTTATCAGTATCAACAAGCTGTTAATGTGGGCTTTTAGTTGAAAATTCGTAAGGCCACAAACTTCAAAGAAGAGAATACCTTAAAAAAGTAATTTGCCCTCTCTAGGGGTAAGCACTGCACCTTAGGGGGAAGGGGAAAACGAAAACAGAACCATCTGAAAAAAAAAAAAAATCAGGCAGGATCAACGGTTACTCAATTCCAGAAGATACCCAGGAAAATGTTATCTCTTTAAAAAAATAGATTAATTTACTTAACTTACAATAAATATGGTGTTTTTTTTAATCCATGGGAAAAAAGAAGACTTCCTGCCCCCTAAGCTAGTGTGAATTAGGTTTCTGTCACTTGAATCCAAAAAATCCCAATACAAAACAAACATAGGCAGTTCACCAAGAACCTAGGACAGGAATAGATTGTCTCTGGGTCCAACAGGATTCAGACTTTATGACTCCTGAATGGAAAGTGAAGGCTTTGTGAAGCTATTTCACTGTCAATAAAGAATGCTGTCCCCGTAAGCAGACTGCAGAGTCACAATGAGAAGCCGTCCTTACAAAGCGAGACCAGGTTCCTATAGTTCTCCAGCATCACGTCCCTCTGTGCAGGATCCAGCTTCCCCCACTCCTCGGGGGTAAGGTCCATGGCCACATCCTTGAATGTCACAGATGCCTAAGACACAAAACATACTTCTGTTCACCATCTTTCACTTGACAGCATCCCTTCCCCCCCACCCCCCCGCAGTTCTGGTGGCCCTGGTGCAGGGGGACTGAATACATCTAAAGTGACAGTAATAAATGACAAGTGTTCTAATAGTATTCAGAGTCTGAATATTCTATGTAAAGCCACTGGTATCAGTTATGTGCCATGCACGCTCTGCTAGGTTCAATATGAGAGTTTCTCCATTGAGAGACTATCACTTTTCTGGGGAATAAAGAGTTAAAAATAAAACATGAACTAATGAGTTGACGATGCAGTTTGGCAAAGTAAACAAAATTCAGCTAGAGGAGGAAAAAAAAGCCTGTCTGCATAACTCTCCTTGTGCATCCTCAATAAAAACCTGAAGAATCAATCTAGCCAATCAGAAGATGAGTTGAAACACAGACCCTGTGAATGGAGAAGTCATGGAATGAAAAGACTGGCAGTGAGCACCAAATCCAATTAAGCATGGAATTAATTTAAAGCAAAAAGCAGTAACTGAAAAATGATGGCAACAGATTGAGTAAGGGAACAGAAAGAACTGAGGTTTATGTGTAAATACCATAGAATTAAGTTTCTATAAGACAAAAAAAAAATACAAAACTGTAAGGAGGTGAACACATATAAGTATTATTATATCCTTTTTATTTATTTATTTAAAGAATATGAAGTTTATTTTTACTTTTTAGAGAGGGAGGGAGAGCAAGAGCGTGAGAGAGAGAGAGAGTGAGAGAGAGAGAGAGAGAATGAATGAATGATGTGCTACAGACACATCGATCCCTTGCCTCCTATACGTGCCCTGACTGCAACCTAGGTATGTGCCCTGACCATGAAATGAACCCGTGACCTCTGGTGCATGGACGACACTCCAACCAACTGAGCCATACCAGCCAAGGCATTACATGCCTTTTAAAATAAAACCATACAGAATGTGAATAATATTCCAAGGTTATTGAAATAAATATATATCAAATGCCATAACTGGATAGAAAACACCTATTTAAACATTCATGAAGCATTTGCAAAAGTAACAAAGTAAATTTAAATAGATTCCAAGCATAAATAGAACAGAGCAAAAACTGATAATTGAAAAAAACATCCAAATGTCAAAATAATAAAATGTAAAACCAATGCCAAATCACTAAAACTGTACTCTGAGGTGATTTCATAGCTTTAAACACTTCCATTTCATTAAAAAATAATGTAAATAAATGAGCAAAGCATACAGGTCAAGTTAGAGAAAGAACAACAAACTAAAAGAAACAGAAAGAATTACAGGATAAAAGCAGAAATTAAAGGGGGGGGGAGGGGAGAGACAAGAACAATAGGTTAGCTGGGAGGTCTAACTAAGGTCAGTATGTTGTAGTACTGTATCAATGCTAGTTTCCTGATTTTGGAAAATAAGAATAAAGTGAGGTAAAGTGTTAACTTTTGGAGAATATGAATGGAGGGTAAATCCTAACCCTAACCCTAGTATGTAAGAAATCTTTCTACCATTTACATTTCTTTAAGCCTTAAATTATTTCAAAATAGTTTTCAAAAACGGAAATAATCTGAGACTTAAAAACATACAACAATCATCCTTGGAAAATAAAATGTAAATCTCTAAGTAGACAAGGCATTTTGAGGAAAAATGACTGAGATCTTACAGCCTGCATATCCACAGCTAAATTGACACTCAATGAAAATTAACTTCCAGACGATTAGAAGAAAAAAATCGGGACACAATTGCAAACCAATGCACAAAAGGCAGAAACACACACAAAAGAAACAAGGAAAGCATAGTAAATAGAACTATAAAAATCACATGGCAAGAAAAATTTGAAACATACAATCATATTAATGTGAATGAGTTAATTTCCCTTAAAAAAAAAGTAAATTTTTTTTTATTGATTTCAGAGAGAAGGGAGAGGGAGAGAGAGATAGAAACATGGATTGGCTGCCCCCTGTTCATTTTCTACTGGGGATTGAGCCCCCAACTCAGGCATGTGTCCTGACCAGGAATCAAACCAGTGACCTCCTGGTGCATGGGACAACACTCAACTAACTGAGCCACACTGGCCGGGTGAATTAATTTCCCTTAAAAAAAAAAAAAAAAGTCAAAACCTGTTTATACAATAACACTCCTAAAAACACCCCAAAGTTGGGGACTGGCAGTGGGAGAAATCAAAGGAAACATTACATGTCTGAATATAGTAGTGCAAGTTCACCAAAAGCATATGGAGAGATATACTGGTAAATCAAACTGTTACCCTCAGTAGGGAGAAGGGGACTGAATTTGAGGAGGAAGTAATATTACTTTTACATTTACATATGTCTGTGCTGTTCACCTGGTTACAACCAACTAAGAATTAAAACTTTAATACTTTTAAAAAATTGAATACACGAAATACAAAACACAGTCCAGGCAAAGCATCACACCACATCTAATGCAATGCAAAAAGGACAAAAGTTTTTAAAAATTTCCATAAAAGGTTTAATCTATCCGAGGCTCTAACAGTCTTGAATCTAACATCAAAGTGTTCCTCTGGCACTTGTACTTGGATTTTCCTTGGCTACTATGCTGGCCAGTGAGTTCAGGTAGGATTAATTGTATCTCTGACTCGTGGGTGGTATGTGTGCTTCCATGTGTGTGTGCAGGTATATTCCATAGGTCTGCCCAAATTGGTCCAAGAATGGGCCTAATACCTGTTAAAGAGTTAACCCCTGGACTTCTGCTGGAATGACCAGGAGGGAAGCTGCCCTTTGTCTCGGGTCTTCAGTGTGGGAAGCTATAAGCTACATGGGTAGGGGCCAGCACTAGGAAAAAAACTTGCTTGAGAGGAAAACCCACAGAGAGAAAAGAAGTCAGCGAAATGGAGGAAATAGGTTCTAATGTTATTACTTGAGCTCTATTTCTAGTTAGACCTGGATTTTTCAGTCATGATAGCCAATAAATACCTTTCCCTTACATCAGCTTGGGTTGAGCTTTTATCATCTGCAACTTAAAGCTTCTTGACTAATAGTCTTCAATACTAATGTAAGGCAGTTGAGAAACCAATATATATAAGGACCCCAAGAAGTCACTTTTACAAACAGTACCAATGCACAATATGGACTTTTTACACTTGGAATCACAGTAGCAAAGAAAAAGGCTAATTCAGGAATCGTGGGTTGTGGCATGCCACACACATCATGAAGAGCTCTTTTCTCTTACCTAACTTCTTTTAATAAAAATTTCAAACATACAAAACGTTGAAAGACCAATACACGAATCACCCATATAGTACAACCACCCCTTAAATTTTTTTTTTCTTTATTTCAGAAAGGAAGGGAGAGGGATAGACAAAGATAGAAACATCAATGATGAGAGAGAATCACTGGTTGGCTGCCTCTTGCACAGCTCCTACTGGGATTGAGCCCACAACCTGGGCATGTGCCCTTGATCGAAATTGAACCTGGGACCTTTCAGTCCGCAGGCCAACACTCCACCCATTGAGCCAAACCTGCTAGGCCAACCACCACTTAAACAATTCTTAATATTTGCCCTTGTTAAGACAGATTGGAAAATTGTTTCACTTCTAAACTTGTGCATTCATCATCTTAGAGGGCTGGATTTTAACTCTTTAAGTTAAGCCTTCCAAAGGCTTTCCTTTTCAAGTGCTCTTCTGAACTTTTGGGCACGTACTATTTTCATAACTCACTTCAGCACTAAAGAAAGGTGCTTTCTTAATTTCTTACCTAAGAGTCATGTGCATGTTGATTCCCCTGCAGAAACATAAATTTTAAGATATACCCCGAAGATTAAAAATGGTGGCAGAGTAAGTGGATGCTACAAAGACACGCTCCCAGGACCAAACTGGAATTACAACTAAAATACAAAAGAATCCTGAATAATCAACAGGAGATCAAGATATGCCCCATATTTTATATTAAAATAGTTTCCTAAATTACCAAGCTCAACAATTAGCACAATAGGCAAAGAAGGGTAATTATGCTCCTTACCTGCCTGTTGACTGACAATAAGTACTATATGGAGAAGATGCCATGGGTTAGCAGAAAACATTTTCTACTGAGTCCATTAGCCACCCGAGTAGTCTTAGAATAGAACTCAGCTCTCCAGATGGGCTCTAGTAGACAAACTTGACATCAAAAAGAAGGGTGCGCCTGTACTCTGAGAAATAAGGTGGAATTTCAATAATCAGTAAAGACTCACCTGGGATCTGGCTGTGAGGCGGAGAGCTGCCACTTCTCCCTTTTCTGTGCTCTTCTCTTGGGAAAAGAAAGAATCCTGGGAAGACGTAGCTACAGGCAAGAAAGCAGTAATTGTGGGATCTAAATCTAGGTTGTGATTCAGATTTACAAGACAAAAATCCCTCCCTCTACGAAAGATGCTCCTGCAAATACTGCACCTGAAGGCAGCCCAGACAACTCCTGACCCTGGGGTCATGGAGAAAGTCCAGGAACGTTGCCACTTGGACATAACACCTACTGGCAGGTGGCACTCTCTAATCTAGAAATTAGAGTAAGTCAGTTTATTTCTAAGCTTAATGTACATTAAATTAATATATGAAAAATAGGCTCAGTTCTCAAAAATCACCCTGCAAGCTTTTTTAAATGTAGATCACTAGATTCCACTTCCTAATAATTGCTACTAGTTGAGTCTGAGGTGCACTCCAGAAATCTAATGAGCAGGCCATGGGTCAGGAGAAAACATTTTCTTCTGAGTCCATTAGAAAGGGCTGACATGAGGTCACAGACCAAACTTCAAGAAAGACTGGGCTAGTCAATTACCGACCTCTGCGCCTGTTCTCTACGATGCAAAACAGCAGTATTTGCACGACTGACATAATACGATTGTTGTGCCACGGGAAATAACAGTTGTGGGAAGGTATTTTTTGCCAGCCAAGTAAGCTACGTTCTCAGACTCACTGACAGTTCGGTGAAAAGAACGTGTGAGAAAAAGTGATTGAGGCTGTGCTCTGGCCTTAGCTGCTAACATTTTGGGATGGCTTTCCAGGACCCACTGTGCACCAGCTCAGGGGGAGAGGGGGGCCCCCCCACATCAAGCCCTGCATTCGCATGCAAGGAGCCCAGCCATGTCCCAGACAAAGGAGACTGGCAGAGCCGCCCGCCAAGGGCCACCTCCCCGGGGGCAGCCCATTTCCTTTCGGGGGAGGAACGGCCCCCTCCACACACAGTCCAACATCCCCGCAACTCTCACCTCTCTTCGCGGGTATCTCGGCCCAATCTGCCTCCATGATCCCCAATCCTCCCGGTTCTGAAGATTCGGAGCTCCCGTCTCCGCGCTCCTCAAGCTGGACCTCTCGGCACGTCACAGCGAGAAGCCCGGTCCTCCCGCCGGCCGGCCCTCGGGGCGCTGCGGAAAGGCCGCGGTCAGGTCAGGCCCCGCTTCTTCCTCGGACC
>NW_005362033.1:3747328-3748280 GCF_000412655.1 Myotis brandtii
GGATGCGAAGAAGCCGGCTTTTTCCTTCTCGCGAGAGTACGGGCTGCATCACCCCCGTGAGGTCCATCGCCCCGGAGAGCGCTGACGTCAGGGACTCGGAGCCTAGTCTGTGCGGCGCGGCGCTGGAGGCACCACGGTCCGGTGCTCAGGGCCGCCGAGGAGTACCGTCTACGTTAATCTAACGTAAGATGTATGCGAGCAGCCTATGCCTTTTCCGTATATTTTACCTCAACAAACTCCTTGGCCTTCAAATAACATGAAAGGTGTACTTTTAGGAACAGTGGGGTGTATAGGGACACCGATGTTCGTGCATCCATAGACAACTTGTAACACTGAAAATTCGCACGTGAGAGAGAGAAGTTGAAAATATTCAAACAGTGTCAGTAAATCTGAGCAACATGTCCTTTTAAGCAAGCGTAACATCAACTTTATCAAAAGAGGCGGTTCCCTCAAAGCATGCTGAGTCTCTCCTCTTCACCTACCCACCCCAACTCAATGTTTCAGCTGCCTCCTCTTCACACGCCCATTTGCAAAAGCAGGAGTGAAAATATCCTCAACTCTTCTCCCACAGTGGTTACCGCCACGTCCTGTTTCTTATTTCGTAAAGAACTCTCCCATTGTGTCCACCTCTCTATTCCCACTGGCTTTACCTTCGTTTTGGCCACCGCCATTTCACTAGGGTTACGGTCAGACTCCCAACTGATTTCTCTAACTCAGCTTTGCTCTGCACCAATCTATTCTCCACACTTTGCGGCCGGCCAGTGACCATTCTAAAGCAAGAACATAATGGCACTTTACTGCTTAAAACTTGTCAGTGGCAGAAGCTTTTTATTTTGATATAGTCCCATTTGTTTATTTCCCCTTTAGTTTCCATTGCTCTAGGAGCTGTGTCAGTGAAGAAATTCCTTCGGCATATATCTGAGATTTTGCTACCTGTGGATTCCTCTAATAA
>NW_005362033.1:3748510-3749018 GCF_000412655.1 Myotis brandtii
TCCATTGGTCTATATGTCTGTTCTTGTGCCAGTACCAGGCAGTTTTGAGAACAGTGGCTTTGTAATATAGCTTAATATCTGGTATTGAGATCCCTCCTACTTTGTTCTTCTTTCTCAGGATGATCGCAGCAATTTGGGTTTTTTATTTATTTATTCCGGATGAATTTTTGGAGCATTCTTTCTACAGCAAAAGAAACCATCAACAAAACAACAAGAAAACCCACTGCATGGGAGAACATATTTGCCAATGATATCTCCGATAAAGGTTTAATCTCCAACATTTATAGGGAACTCATACAACTTAACAAAAGGAAGATAAACAACCCAATCAAAAAATGGGCAACGGACCTAAATAGACACTTCTTGAAAGAGGACATACATAAGGCTGAGAGACATATGAAAACATGCTCAAAGTCACTAATCATCCAAGAGATGCAAATCAAAACGACAATGCAGTACCATCTCACACCTGTCAGAATGGCTATCATCAACAAATCAACAATTGACA
>NW_005362033.1:3749684-3750088 GCF_000412655.1 Myotis brandtii
GGGGGACATTGCGGGGATAAGGACACATTTGTAATATCTTATTCAATAAAGGAGAAAAAAACTTGTCAGTGGCTTTCACACACTTTGGGGAACGATGATTTTTAGTTCCCACAGGATGGCACCCTTTGTCCAACTCCCATTGTCTGTGCCTCCTGGTATTCACACCTTTATTTACACCCCTGCCCCTTGAGTGTGGATAGGATCTGTGACTCACTTTTAATAATAGAGCACAACAAAGGTGACATATTCTTATTTTTATTTTTATTTATTTATTTTTAATTTTTTTTATTGATTTAAAGTATTACAAAGAGTATTACAAATGTCTCCTTTTTTTTTCTCCCCTTGACCTTCCCCTGGCCTCCCCTACCCGCCAGTGTCTTGTGTCCATTGGTTATGCTTATAAG
>NW_005362033.1:3752940-3753715 GCF_000412655.1 Myotis brandtii
AAAAATATTTACAACTATTTAAGTCTTTTTTTAATTGATGTTGTACGTTTTTGTTAAGATCTATTATTCTGTCTTTGATAGTATTTCTACTGAGTGGTAACTCAGAAATTCTTTTAATAATATCATCTTTATTTTTCATATTGTGAAATAGAGCTGGTGCACATCTTAGAAATGTTTCCTTAATAAATTCTCCGTCACTGAGGGCTTTTCCATGCTGAGCTATGGAGTGAGCAATACAGTAACTTGCTGATGTTAAATTTGTAGAGCATCTTACAAATTTAATGATGGAATTTGATTGACTTTTATAGAGGTGTAGCTGCCTAGAGATGCATTCCTTCCTTTCATCGATACTTTTTTCCAAGAGTTGACAATGATTAGTTTCAAAATGTCTCTTTACATTCGACATTCTGCTTAGTACCGTTTCATTACACAGTATGCACAATGGTCTGTTGTTTCTGTCGACAATCCTGTACATCTCGGTCCATATGTCTTGAAAGGGTCGGCTACTGCTACTTCCACTTCCTTTATCATTCAATCTTGCTTTTTTATTTTTTTGATTCTCCATCACAAGACTGCAAAAATAAATAAATATAAATCACAGCGTTTTTTATAAAAGGTTGATAGGTTTCTTACCTATTAACTTTTTGCAGTGTTGTTGCACTGACTCCTGGTGCAAAACAATTCAAAGATAGTATGTATAACCAACAAATATATGGTGCTGTAATCAATTATCCGACACGCAGAATGTCTCGTCGAGCACTGTTGCACTGTATAT
>NW_005362033.1:3754008-3764222 GCF_000412655.1 Myotis brandtii
TTTCCAGAATTGGGCATTTTGTCACTCGAGTAAAAATAAAATGTCATGAGTAAAGATTAATCTCTTTATAGTGCAATTCTTAACCTTTTTATATTAATGTCAATATTGGAACAATGTATCTTGGATGTTTTCACTATGTATCTTTGCTACACAACACTGATGTACATGTTTACATCCATTTTAGAATTGCATTATTCATCATGAGTAACGTGAGTAATAATATTACTCGAGTGATGCCCAACTCTGGCCGTTGCGAGAGACAAATATTTGAATTATGCAATTTTTTTTGTCTCTGTTGATGCGTGTCACCCAAAATGAGTTCACGTGTCACCTCTGACACATGTGTCATAGGTTTGCCATCACTGGGCTAAGCCCTTTCCCTACTAGACATGGTGCCTGGATTCAGGGACCTCTGGGACCCCTTTCATTGGTCAGAGGCAGGCAGCAGATAGCAGGTCTCTCCACCTGGTTGAACTCCTGGTCCAACTCCCCATCTAGGGGACAATTTGCATATTAGCCTTTTATTATATAGGATGTTGCTTGTGATTGTTTCTGGGTGATTGGATTCGAGATGAGTTTACTTCTGTTTCTCAGTGGACTGGAACCCAGGACTTCTCCTGGGTAAGAATCACTCATTCCTCTCAATGTCCCAAGGGTCCAGCCCAGGACTTGGGGCTCAGAAGACATGAGTACTGTCTGCCTAAGGGAGACCATGTGGCTAAGCCTCCAGCAAGGTTTAGCTTCCCTAAGGTCCTCACTCAGATATGAATCACTAAGAAACAACTACCCCCCAATGAGCTTGCTAAGTAACATTGGTTGTTCGATTTCCCTGAACAGTGTCTGAGAATGTGGCTCCGGGGCATCTCAGAGCAGCATGTCATTGGATAAAGCCAGAATCCACTCTATTCTGTCCACCGGGATTTTGTAACTCAGGGCCAGACAGGGAAACAAAGGCACCAACTCAGCAAACTCTTTGAACACCAACTGACAAATGCATTTGCAGAGCATGCCATGTGCTTCTCTGGGCACTTGAAGAAAAATGTCAAGGGAATCTCAAGGTCCTTGCCCTCAGTCAAGGATTCAAGTAATCACTTTTGATCCACAGGCGCTTATTGATACCTAATGGGTGTCCACTGCCCTGGGCACCTAGGCACAGAGCTACCAGAAATGGTAGAAGTTTGGTCCCCAGATCTCCTGGGACCAGGTCATAAACTTGTGCAAAGGGGAAATAACAAGCCATGTTAACCCGGATTGTATGGGATCCCAGAGAGGAGACCCAGCTCCATGAAGCCTGCAGGGAAAAGGGGAATTAGGCTGAGATGGTGCATCAGGAGCACCTACCAGGTCAGGCATGAGCCTGCCTCAGGGCTCCCATCTGTTTCCTCAGCAATGAGGCTCCAGGGAGGTTCTGCTTCCTCTACTCTCCAGATTCCTTGACTCAGATGCTGCATTAATCACTAGGAAGGCCTCTGCCATCCAGTTCAACCCACTTAGTGGGTAAAAGTTGGATTATTTAGAAAGTCTCTCTGAAAACTGTTCCCCATCCCAGACACAGGTCTCCACAAGGTGAAGGAAAATAATGGGTAGGGAGGTGGGTCATTGCTGTTGTTTTGATTTTTGTTTTTTTGGTGCAGAGCTCCCTAAATCATATGCCTCAATTCATGACACCTCATCACCTCCATTTTTTGCAAGATAACTCCCAGGTTTTATTGTCTTTTATTACCGCTAATCTCCATTTCCTCCCTCTCCCTCTGTTTATTCATAGTAGCCACTTCAAAATTGGCATGTATGCTTGAATCATTCATGTCTTTGTATGTCTGTATTTTTATGGACTCTCATAGTATTGTGCTGGAAATCCCATTGCGTTTCTTACTTTCTGTGTAGACACAATTTTTATGATCCACTCTCCTGTGAGGATACTAAAATCCCTGCTTGTCTTATCTTTTTCCAAACCATTCTCTCTACACACAGACTAATTTTCTTAAACTCTAAATTGAACTGTATCACTTTTCTGCTTAAAGCATTTCAAGAACTTCCTATTACAATTAGGAAAAAAAATGGAAACCAGCTTATAAAGTTGACTTGTCTGGCTCCTACATACATCTCCAACTACAACCAGTATTATCTTTCTCCTTCTGCTCCCCACACTTTAGCCACACTGCCTTTCTTTCAGTTTGTGGAATTCACAAAGTTCATCTCAGAGCCTTTGCCTTCTCCCCCTACTCCACCTCAAATTTTGAATGGCTTTCTCTTTCTCAGCCTTAAAGCCTCTCTTAACTGTGGACATTGGTCAGCCATTTTGGAGAGACTTTGGCAATATTAGCGATCTTGGGTCAGGTTCCCTGGAAGCAAAGGGACTTGTGGGAACTTGAACAGAGTTTAGTGAAGGCGTGACCTCAGAAGGAGAAGATGGAGGGAGGTGAGCAGAGATGTGGACTCAGCACATTACGTGCAGCCTGGTCTTGAGAGGGGATCTGGAAGAGGAATTGTACCCATTGAGTGAGTCCCATTGGAGGTAAGGAGCCAGGCTTGTTTACCCAGTGCCAGTCAGTTACAGGCCTCTGGCTGAGCCTACATCCCATGGCCAGGGAAAGGGCAGTTAGGAACCCTTAGCAGCCAACATCCACAGCAGCTGGGAGGTGGGGATGGCTGAACCAGGCAGTGAAATTCCACCCACTAGTAAAATCTAACGTGTGCATGGCCTTCATTCTAGAAATTCATTCTTAGCAATATACTCTAGAGAACCTTCATTCATGTGTCCATGAACAAGTATACAAGCAAGTCCATTTCAGCATTGTTTATAATGAAATATAATTTGTGTGTACACAACATTTGAGTAAAATTATAAAAACATACATAAGGACAAGCACAAAGTGGATGATAGTAACTAGCTCTGGGGAAGGAAAAATTGGGATGGAATCAGGAGTTCAATGGTCTCCCAACTGTCACTCTAATATTCTATTTAAGGACACACATGCAATGGCAGTATTTTAAGATTTAGTAGTAACACAGGTGATTATATTTTATAGAAGCCCGTTGCACAAAGATTCACGCAATAGGCCTTCCTTCCCCTGGCTGCTGGCACCGGTTTTCCTCCGGCACCTGGGACTCGGGCCTTTGGTCCGGCCGCAGAGGAGAAGCCAAGCCTCTTCAGTCTTCAGTATTCAGTCTTCACTCTGGCTAGAGCCTTCAGTCTTCGCCGCTCTGCACTGTATGCAAATTAACCACCATCTTTGTTGGGTTAATTTGCATAGTCGCTCTGATTGGCTGGTGGGCGTAGCGGAGTGACCCCAATTTACATGTTTCTCTTTTATTAGTGTAGATTCTACACTAGAGGCCTGGTGCATGAAATCTGTGCATGGGTGTGGTCCCTAGGCCTGGCTTGCAATTGATGTGCAAGCATCTGGTGTGGAAGGGCAGGTCTCAGCTGAGTTTTAAAATTAACACATTCTATTTTGCAAGACAGGATGCTTTCCCTTAACTTCGGTAGTAACAGAAAGATGAGGGCGAAAGTGGAGTCTCTGCTCAAGACCTCCCACCCACCTGGGCTCCCATGTACCCCCCTCTGCCTGAGTCATGCTGCCCTAGTCCCCACGGTGGATGCAGTGACCACAGCCAGACGCTGCTGGCTGGGGTGCATCATGGGCCTCTGGCCACCCAGCAGCCCCACACAGAAGCCGAGTGGGCAGCACACTCTCTCCCGGTAGGCCTCGCAGACTGGCTCCTGCACTAACCCATGGGGAACCCGACCAGCCCCTGTGGTCTTGGCTGCGGCCTGGCTCACCCGGAAGAGTCCACGCAGGTCGGGGGTGGGCTCATTACAGGCGCCCAGCACCTGAGCGTGGGAGCTTCTCCGGCATGTGAGTGTTGGAGTCCCAGGGGAGGGTACCTGGGGGAGTGAGAGTGAGCTCGGAGGACACCCTACATTCTCACTGCACCTCTGTCCCCATCACCCCCATGCCCAGGTAGCTGGCGAGAGGTCACAGTCCCCTGCCCAGGTGCCACAGGAGGTTGGTCACTGCCACCCACCCACAGTTCCATGTCCCAGTCCAGACATGGCCCTGATTAGGCCTGCTGGCCACTGGTCCCGGTATGCAGGGCAATTGGTTGGGGCCAAGGGGGCCCCCCCGCCCGACTCCCTCAGTGCCTGAGAGCCAGGCGGCGGCCCCGCCCCCTTCTGCCACCACTGGTCACTATCTGCAGGGCTATCGGTGGGGCGATCGGCCCCCACTCACACCTGCCTTGACCTGGCACCACCTGCTCACCTGCTCCACCATCCCGCAGCGGTCCCACTTTCCTAAGGACCAATTGGGGCCAGTAATGCCTCCAGTAACTCCCACACCAGCACCGCCATGTTCGCTGCTGCCCCCTTGTGGTCAGCACATGTCATAGCGAGCGATCAAACTCCCAGAGGAACGACCACCTGAGGGACAATTTGCATATTAGGCTTTTATTATGTAGGATTCTGGTCTGTGTATTTGTAGTACTCACACTTTAAAAAATTCCAAAAATATTCATGTGGCTATATGTACACCTAGAGCACCTTTGGGGGTTGAACGACCCTTTCACAGGGGTCGCCTAAGACCATCGGAAAACACATATATAATTACATATTGTTTTTGTGATTAATCACTATGCTTTAATTATGTTCAATTTGTAAGAATGATATTGGGGGTCACCACAACATGAGGAACTGTATTAAAGGGTCACGGCATTAGGAAGGTTGAGAACCACTGACCTAGAGGAATACTTCTTCATTTCTCTTTTATCGCTTTACTGACAAATGACAACAGAATAAAGTACACCGATGATCCATTTTCTTTTTTTAGGCTCATCACAGCACTTTGCCACATTTCATCATGTCACATGAGTATGTTAGCCATGCTGTTTATATACAATACAATTAACATTGTGTGAGGATGTTTATGTCAGTGGGAAAATACTCATAAAATGGCTCATGTTTTTGAGATGGAATTGACAGGATAAGGTTTGGGAACACACTTATTCCAGCTGTTTCTTTGCTTTCTTTTCTATCAAATATTTCCAGTGGTCCAGTCCCACCCAGTGATGCTGATCAGAAGAACCAGGTTCATGCTCTTAGACTCTGAGGGGCTATATTTTGACACAGAAGGCCTGCTTTTTCCCCTGTGTCCCAGCAGAGCAAATGTTATTTAAAAAGTGATCAGTTCAAGCTTGAGAATGAGAGGCCTATACTATAGGTTCTCCTACATTGATTCTTCATGCTCTTCAGACTTAGAAAATTATATATATGAATATTCAAATATATAAGAACATGTTTAATTTTAATTTTGCTAAATACTTATAGATGGCCCTCCTGGGTGCCTGTACTAGTTTACACTCCCATCACAGTCCATGAAGTTTCTATTTGTCCCATAGTCTCACCAACACTTCACATCATTACACTCTAATCAGTCATGCAGATTGGTGTAAAGAGCGCCTCATTACTTTTCTGACTACAAGTGAAATTTAACATCTCTTCATATCTTGTTAACATTTTGGGTTTCCCTTTACTACATTCCCTTTTCATATACTCTACCCATTTTTATGTGACAGACGTTTCTTACAAATTCTAGATATTAATCTGACCAAGGAATTTCAGAGATTGCTTGCAAGTTTTAAGATGAAGCTTCTATAGACATTTGTGCTCAGGTTTTTGAGTGGATGTAAGTTTCTATTTCTCTGGGATAAATGCCCAGGAGTGCAATTGCTGGGGTGTGTGGTAGTTGCATGTTTAGTTTTATAAGAAACAACCAACCTGCTTTCCCCAGTGGGTGTAATATTCTACTTTCCCACCAGCCCTGCATGAGTGACAGTTTCTCCACATCCTCCCCAGCACTAAGTGTTATCACAGGCCTTTATTTTACTTAGTCTCCTTGTGGTTTAATAAACCTTTTCCTAATGGCTTATGATGTTGAACTTTTCAAGTGCTCATGCGACATGTTATAGCCTCTTCAGTGAAGTGTCTGTTCATTTATTCTGTTTAATTCTCCAGTGAAACCACCTGGGCCTGGAAACCCTTCATGAGAATGCTTTAACTACAAATTCAGCCTCTTCAATAGTCTACTCAGGGCATCACTTCCTTTTGACTAAGGTTTCATAGTTTGTTTCTTTGCAGGAATCGGTCCTTTCACCTAACTTGTTGGAACTATGTGTACAGCGTTTTTCTCTATTTCTTGGTGAGTCAGGCTAGAAATCTGTTTATTTTACCAATATTTCAACAGAAGCAGTTTTTCAGTTTGTTGAAGGCTATTTTGAAAGTCTTTGTTTTACTGATTCCTGCCATTATGTTTTCCCCCTTTCTTGTTTCTTCAAGGTCACTCTGTTGCTCTCTAATTTACTATTTGGATACTTCGATCTCTCTTCCCAGCTGTAATTCTTTCCTTAGAAGTTTATTTAAAACGAAAACTCCCTCTTTTATGGCTTCTTTTGATTTGCAGCTTTTCTTTATTGCTTTTTAGTTGTGAGTATTCCATAATTTCACTCATGATTTTCTTTGAACTCAGGGTTTATAGCTCATTTCAGCTTCACTGATACCTTCTTAAATGTCCAGATATTCGGCGATTTTAAAGCTATCCTTTATTATTAACTTCTTATCTTACTGCTTTATGGTTAGAGAACATATATGCATCATGCATTATGGTTCATGAACATATCAATGGAGAACAAACATATATATTTCTTTAGTATTTATTGAGACTTCCTATGTGGTAATGATTTATTTTGTTTAAAAGACTGTGTATTATCTGTCAGGTGCTGATATAATATGTATAACAAAGCAAACAATAACTTCCATTTGTCAAAGTTTCTTCTGATATTTAAAAATTAATTTACTGTTTGTCATTTAATAGGTCCTATTTCTTGTGGGAGTTTTAAAATTAACACATTCTATTTTGCAAGACAGGATGCTTTCCCTTAACTTAAAATACAGGCAGTTAAATGTATCCCTATGGTTTCTTACACATATCTATATTTTCCTCAGCAAGACACGCTCTTTAACATGCACTCCTGTCTTGTACTCCCCTACCCTCATCCACTACACAGAGCTGACGCTATCTAGTGTTTTAGAATTTTTTTTCACACTTTTTCTGTATTCTTTTAGTCAAGAATAAACTTTGCATGGGGCCCCATTGCTCACTCCTGGGATGTTTGGTTCTGGCTTCACCCAGGACATGGACCCTTCATAGAATCTCTAATCTCTGTCTCCAAGGAGAAAAGAGTTAGCCCAAAGCCCAGTGGAGAATCACAAATGAGGTAGAGGCTTTATTATGAGGAAGAGAAAGTGGCCAATTAGCTTAACCACAGCCCGTCCAGCAGACCTCTCCACTGTCCAGGCACCCAGAGAGCACTTTCCCGGGGCGCCCCACTGGGTTTCTACAGTAAACCTGTGAGCTTGATCCTAGGCTCACCCCGTGTTCAGAGGCACAAATGCTCAGAGACACGAAGTGACCAGAAGACTCACAACAAGCTGGTAGCTGAGTGACCACTGTTCTGTGGAGGGGCAGGGGCTCACCTGGTAAGTAGTTGGTCCTACACCTGTTGGGTGGTACTAATGTTCGGTAGTAACAGAAAGATGAGGGCGAGAGCGGAGTCCCTGCTCAAGAAGGCAGGCCGCTAATATTGCCCCAGTTTGTCTACTCGATGTTTCTGGGGGTCTGCACCATACAGGTATTTTTTTTAGGGAACCACGAGTGGGTGGTGCTGGGGCCACTTGGCTGGTTGGCAGCTGGGACCCAGGGCTGGGCTGACTGGCCTCCGTGTTCTGCTCAGGATGCCCCCAATGGGAGGCCAGTCCTTGGCATCAGACCACCCAGTGCTGAGTCCTGTGGAGGCAGAGTCCTGGCTTCCAGGAAGGTCAGGTGGAGAAGGCGAGAACCCTTCTCGCTGGGAGGGTTAGGGGTCCTGAGGCCAAAACTCACCTTCCATGATTCTCCAGCTCAACAGTGCTGCCTGACCTCCCACCCACCAGCAGGTTAATAAGCAGAGCAGTTGGAGCTCCCAATGCGGGCACCACATTAGTTTCCGGGTTGTGAGTACATTTGTACTTAAGAAGGTTTCTCTTTGTGTTTCCAGGGTTGGTCTCTGTACTAAACTGAAATATTAACAGAAAAGCAGTTGGGCCCTCAAGTGCTTGGCATCGGCAGGGCCACAGGCAGGGCTGGAAGGTGGAGTCAGAGTGTCTGGAGATGCAGATGGGGAAGCATTTGATGTGGGAAGATCACTGGGCTGCCAGCTGGAAGAACTTCAGGTCATTCCACACCACACCTTTAATGAGGACCCACAGCATGTTCTGCTGGAGCTGGCCCTGCAGACCAGGAGGCTTACGCACTCCAGGCACTGGCTTTTCGACTCCACGACCTTGTCCTTGGTTTTCTTTGGCAAAAACAGCACCTTCTTTTTCTTCTCCTTGGTGAGCACTGTCATGCACATGGTGGAAGTTGCTGTGGCCTCATCACTGCTGGGCAGCCTGCTGACCTGGAGAGAGTGGAAGGTGCACTTGAGGGTGTTGTTGGCGGTAGGCAGGTCTTTCTTCTTTGAGTTTCTCTTTCTGTCTGTGAGCTGGGCTGTCGTCCAGTAATCCACCTGCCACTCCATCAGCCTGGCGCCATCACCCTGGCTGGGGGAGGACAAGCCCCACTCACTGACGGGGAACAGAGTGGGGTGACAAGGCCTCTTTGGAGACCAGAGGAATGGACAGTGGGAAGGATGAAAGCACGCTGCAGCCCAAGGGGGCCCATCATCTGAGTCTCCCGAGGTGTCTGAGGACTGTTGCACTATCCCAACTTTCCCAACCTCAAAGGGAATGAACTATAAGGACTCCTGGTTGGGGCTCTTCTGCTTGTAGGAGAGCAGGGCTTCCTCGATGGGCAGCTGGGAGGCACAGTTGTCCCTGTGATGTACTGTGTGATTCTCGTCTCAATGTCCAGCGTGTCCTGTATGGCGCTCTGGGCCTACAGATTATGGAACAGGTCCCGCCAGGCCAGTTCCTGGAAGAAGCTGTTGTAGTGGTAATGCATGGAGCCCAGGTTCCTGGCCACAGGGTGAGAACCCAGCAGGATGACCAGGAAGCTCATGTAGCCCAGCCAGTTGAGCATCTTGTAGGACAGCAGCTCCAGGAAGACCCGCAGCACAGCGATGAAGTAGTGCTGTGCCCCTGCCACCAGGATCTTCACTGGCTTCGGGGGCTGGGAGTTATAGTTACAGTATCTCTGTATCCACCAGATGATGGAGCTGAGGGCCGCTGGGACGTCAGCCGTGAAGCAGGTGCACAGCACAGGAAGCCTGTGCCCCTGCAGGGTGTCCGAGAGGAATTGGCCCTGCCAGTCGGAGGTGTTGACGAGGATGATGTTCTCAGGAAGCTGGTCATCAGAGATGGGGATGTGGTTCAGCTGGTTGTATGTGGTCTTCCAGGGGATCTGCAGCTGGCTCCCTGGGACTAGCCATGCTCATTGTCTGGGCTCTTGGCTCACTTGTCCTATGGCTGTGCCGTTTGCCGCTCCTTCAGGAACCTGCCCAGCCATGGTGGCCGGGATGCTTCCCCTTGGCCTTGGTGGAGAGGATGAGAGACTCGGTCTTGGTGAGGTGCCCACTGGGCAGCAGCTTCTTGGTGAGCATGTCCAGGACTGAGGTCTCTGCCTCCGGGCTGTCCTTGGGCAGGGCTGGGTGCCCCCCTGGGTGGGCATGCTCTGGGGCTCTAAGTGGGAGACACTGTCACTTGGCTATTGCTGACTGGGCTTGGTCTTCTTGGGCACTTCAGCCGGACTAGGAGGGTCCTTTGTTTTGCTTTGTTTGTTGTATTAACCCTCACTTGAGGTTATTTTTCCACTGATTTTTTAGAGAGAGTTGAAGGGAGGGGGAGAGACAGAAAGAGAGAGAACATCGATGTGAGAGAGACACATGGATTGGTTGCCTCCTGCAAGTGCCATGACCAGGTCTGGGGATCAAGCCTATAATCAAGATAGGTGTGCCCTTGATCAGAATCAAACCCGGGACCCTTTAGTCCAGAGGTTCTCAACCTGTGGGTCGCGACCCCTTTAGGGGTCGAACAATCCTTTCACAGGGGTCGCCTAAGACCATCGGAAAACACATATATAATTACATATTGTTTTTGTGATTAATCACTATGCTCTAATTATGTTCAATTTGTAACAATGAAATTGGGGGTCGCCACAACATGAGGAACTGTATTAAAGGGT
>NW_005362033.1:3766320-3771567 GCF_000412655.1 Myotis brandtii
CCGTACCTCTGCACTTTACTTTCGTAGCTCCTCTGAGTCTGTGTGCTCTTCTCTTTCCTTCTAGTTGTAGAATTTCCACTCAGCCAGCCTTCCTGTGGTTCTGGATGATGACCGTTCTGTCTTTTAGTTGTATTTTTGAAGTTGTTGTCGGAGGCAGCAATTTCCGGTGTTTACCTATGCCGCCATCTTGGTTTCTCCACTATGCTTTAATTATGTTCAATTTGTAAGAATGAAATTGGGGGTCACCACAACATGAGGAACTGTATTAAAGGGTCATGGCATTAGGAGGTTGAGAACCATTGCTTTAGTCCATGGGCCAACACACTAGCCCCCAGTGAAACTTTCTAGGGCTCAGAAGTTCCTCCTGGCGCTGGGCATCATGGATGCTCCCCATGTCCATTTTCAAATTGAAATGTGACAGGCCTTTGCAGTATGGCCTGAGCTTGGGCTTGGTGGTGCTGAGAAGGCTGTCATCTTCTTCCCTGTCTGGGCTACTGTCGCTGGTTCTCCAGCATGTCAGACAGAAAGTGCTGGTCCTCCTCCACTCGGGGCCATGATCTGCAGGGTACCGCTCCGGGTCCAGGACCTCCTCTGACACTTGGGCCCTGCTCAGCCAAGCCACGGCTTTCTGATTTAAATTTGGATGCCTTGTCATGGACATTGTTGTGACTTTCAATAGTCGCTGCTTCCTGGGCTCCCCCATGTCAAAGTCTTCCTGGTCCGGGTCCTACCCATGGGAGGCATCTTCACTGGCTTCCTGCTCAGAGAAGCTCTCATACTCCTCCTTAGAGTAGTGATCTGTGGACTTGGCCTTGGGCCGGCCTGCATGGCGCTGTCCTCGTGGTGAATGGAGGAGATACAGACCCAGGTGACCTTGGGGTTGGGGTGCTGTGGGCCACCTTGTTCCAAACACTGTTGCTGGGCTGTTTGATGCCTGAGGCTCATGTGTTCTCTCACGCTTTGACCAGATTTGCAGGCTCCTTCTGGCTCAGGGCCCTGTGGATACTCCCCATCTCTGTCTGTGAGCTGGATTGTGCCAAGATTTCGAACTACAGCCTGAGCTTGGGGGTGCTGAGGGTGCTGTTATCATCCTCCATGTCTGGGCCACTACCCCTGATGTTTTGCAGTGTGTTAAATAAAAGGTCCAGGTTCCCTTCCAATTCGGGGACATGCTCTGCTGTGTCCTGCTCAAGTCCACAGCCTCCTCTAACACTTTGAACTTCCCCAGCCACACCATGACTTTCTCCTTGATATTTTGTGGCCTGGTAATGGATGTCTTTCCTAATATCCATGGCCTCTGCTTCTTGGGCATTCTCATGTCAATGCCCTCCTAGCCAGGTCCCGCCCATGGGTGGCATTGTTGCTGGCCTGTTGCTCAGAGCAGAAGCTCTGATATATTCCCTCAGAGTAGTTAACCCTTGATTTAGCCTTGCATCTGGCCTGTCTGGCACTGTCCTCCTGGTGGATGAGCTGGCTGGACAGGGAGCAGATCCAGATCTCGGCCACTTTGGCAGAAGCCTCCTTTATGCTGTTGCAGAGGCACAGCCCCTGGCCACCCTTGAGGGGTCACTGCCTGACCTTGGCCATGTGGATGGTGCCCACGGGGAGTGTCTTGTAGCTCCAGATGGTCTGTTTCTTAAAGCGCTTCCTGCAGTGCAACAGGTCCTGTAGCTTGTTGCCTTCTCTCTTGAGGAAGTGGGGGTCCTGCAGTGAGGTCAGCCCCACATCTGTCTCCAGTTGTCCACTGGGGAGCAGCACACTCCCATAGGATGTGCTTGCAGCCCTGCATCTTCATGGTGATCACCATTGATATGAGATTGGAGCCCTACATCTTCATGGCAATCACCATGGAGATGAGGTCCTTTTCCAGCTCTTTGAAGACCACCATATTCATTAAGATCAGGTTTCACTACCTGGGCACGAATCTGAGGCTGGGGCTGTCCAATTCCCCAATAGCAAACAGGTTCTTGGTGTGTTGAGCCTGGGCACAGGGGTGTGGGGCTGGAGGCGTGGAGACCAGGATGTGGGGATCAAGGAAGCTGCAGTGGCTTGCACCATACAAATCTTTTCTGTATTCTGGGTTGATGGTTTCTCTTCCTGTGTTGGGAAAGAGGAGGGGCATTCCGTCAGGGGCAGCTTATGAACTGCCAGGTGGGTTGGGGACTGTAGATAAGACTGAACCCCTAAGCACACAGTGATTGTTGTCAGGAGGTGAGACACGAGCGATCCAAGGACAGTGTGTGCGAAAAGGGACCACATGCTCACTGACTAGCTCAGGGAACGCCTGTGTGGTGTTCTTGCAAACTCAGAGACCTAACATTATCACTAAGGATGTTCTGAAATGAAAACTTTTAAACTAAAAGCAGTTTTTGGTGGGTAGTCATGTCCTAGGCTGGCATCTTCCCTGACAAAGGTCAATCTTTACCTTAACTGAGCCTGTCTATTGCCTTTTGGCATCTACAATAACATATCTTTGGAATGTCAAAGGAATTTCCCTTTTTCCAGACCCCTCAAAGCATAGGCAATGCTCTGCGGAGACCACAAATCCCCTCATTGTTACCAAGTTAATTGTTGACTTGTACCTATCCTATATCCACCATGTAAAAGAAGTATGTTTCTGTCATTTTAATGTTTATCCAGTCACATAGGATTCCCCACTTTGATTTCTCTGGGACCCTAGGTATCACCACTGGATTTCATGTTACCAACATACATCTCCTGTCTTGATTGTAATGTATAAAATAAGGTGCAAAACTGCCAGAGAGCATTATCTCAATCCGCTGAGATTTTCTTCCTGACAATTATTGACAGTTAAGCTTAAATACACTCACAAAAATTCTTCACAGGTTTGAATGTTTCTTATTTTGACATTTGCTTAGCGTAGTGGGTCAGGATTCCAAAGAAGCTCACCCAGGACCAAACAGTGGACCCAGTGTTGGGATTCAACAAAAGACCCATTGAATCGGTGGTTCCTCACCCATCGGGTGAACCTGGGTGAGTTGTGTCTTAAATCCAGGACTTTTCCCTTGCTGGTGGTAGAGGGTTAGATTTATTTGAGCATTACTTTTAAATACTCCAGGTGGAACTAAGATTAAATGTTGAGGGAATTTAGGCTAAGACAAGACAGTAGGAAAAAATGGGTGGCTGGTTTTAAATTGTGGCTTTCCAATTGGAATTGCTTGCTGAGAATCTGAACAAAAAAACTTTGCTGTATAAATTAGAGTTGAACTCAAACAGCTCCAAAAAATACAGGGGCATGTCATCCCTCCAGCCTGGGTATCAGGTACTCTTAGGTGAAACACACCTAAAATTAACATGGGAAGTTGTGCCTCCAAGGCCAGGAGATGCCAGATCCCAGCCCTCATTAATACTTCTGATGGGAAGCTTTCATTTGCAAGTGCTTTATAGAAATGGGAAGATTTAACTAGAAAATATGCACCTAAAAATGCCCCATGTACAGATGTCTTTATGTGCCTAAATTAATTTTTTGGCATGCAATAAAAATTAGAAAAATGCCAGGTCTAACATTAAACTGAATGAATGAATGGAAGCATATCTTGACTTGGAAATGAGGAATTCGAAGGAGAAGCACAAATAAATTCTTTTAAAAACAATTAAGGAATTTGAAATTTTAGAGACTGTCTCTGAATTCCTCTGAAGCTTATAAATGCCAACACCCCATTCATCCGCCTTCTCTAGCTCCCCCAGTATATCCTTTCCCCTCCCTTCTTCCTTCCCCTTCAGTCCCCTCCACTACCTCTCCCTACTGACTTTTGGAAAAATGAGAATAGGAATTCTAACAGCTCCCTTTAGTGAAAAGCTGCTCTCAGCCAGAGAGAAACCAGCAATTGTTCTCAATTTTCTCTATGGCCCTGATTGGTTTATAAAGAAATTTAACTGTTAGAACATGTAATCCTGTCTATTCTAACCTATTCCAATTAATATAGCTAATGGTTTCTGCCAGCAAATGCAACGCACTTTCTAAATGAAGTTTGCCAGAAAAATTGTAGAGAAGTCTGTCCATTGTTAGAATCATAGGAAACTGAAATAGGATGTAGAAAAGGGAAAGAAAACAAAACACAAAACAACCATAGGGTTGATCCAAGGGTATTTCCCCTTCTCACTGATAGTTTGGGAACAGTTAAAATTATCATAGAAAGGGAAGCCACTAAGACTCCTACAGAGATACTGGGGCTACTTTATTTGTTCCTACCCACATCCAACTAATTGTCTACTCCCTCAGAGTAAAGCTTCTGTGCAAATGGCAGGAATATTTAACCAATGTCTGTTTTTAATCAAAACCTGTTTCCAACTAGGGAATGTTATAGCAATATTAGCAAGTATCTATTTTTGCTAATAAAATCTGCCCCAATTCAACTGTTAGGGAGAGGTGTTTTGTTTATTTTATGAAATCACTGATACCCACACATGCTTTTTCCAGAAGGGTAATATGTATTTAGAAATAAATGAACAAGATACTGAGCCCAACAGAGCCTGAGATGAACCCAGCGGTGTGTCCTCAAAGTTGGGGTCCTGGCTGCACCCAGGTTTCCTCGGTGGCTCTGGAAAAGGATCTGCTGGTGGAATCATGCACAGACATGAAGAGGCATGGGGGAGATGGTGAGCATTCAGCAGGTAAATGAGCCTTTGGCCAGTATTTGACTGAAAAGGAGCCCAGAGTTGGAAGTGCATGCATGCACCTCTGTCCAATACCCACCCAGGGTGGAGGGAGCTGGGCCCCTTTCTTGTGAGCTCAGGCTTATGCAGTTGTGAACCCAACCCTCAATGGGAAATTGGGAAACTGATGTCCATAGAGTGGCAGATATTACCCAATGTCCACGACATTCAGAGCCCAGAGTTCAGGAATGTTCAGACCTTCCAGGGCAAGGCTCCCACCTCTCCGACAGAGTTGGTCTGGGCATTAGAAATCCTGACATACTGGCAAGCTCCTGCCTGCTCCTCTGTATCTAGGGGTCAGGGGGTGCTTTGTTCTGGGACCCAGAAAGAGCACTACCTCTTTTTTTTTACAAAGAGAAATATTTGTATTATTTTATTTTATTATGGTTTAAAGTATAACATGTTTCCATTTTTCCCCTTGGACCCCTCCCTAGCCACTCCACCCTCCAGCACATGCCCCTACCCCCTCAATGTCTGTGTCCATTGATTATGCTTATATGCATGCATTCAAGACCTTTGCTTGATCTCTTACTCTCTCCCCCACTCTTCCCTGCCTTCCCGCTGAGGTTT
>NW_005362033.1:3775458-3776202 GCF_000412655.1 Myotis brandtii
TAGGATAGTTTCAAGTCAACAATGAACTCAGTAACACTGAGGGGATTGTGGTCTCCATAGAGCACAGAGCGGTGCCTGTGCTTGTGTTGTCCAAAATAAGGAAAATTCCTTTGATAATTTAAAGCTATGTTATCAGAGATGCAAAAAGGCCGTACACAGGCTCAGTTACGGTAAAGATTGACCTTTGTCAGGGAAGATGCCAGACTAGGACATGACTACCCACCATGAGCTCCTTTCAGTTAGTGTTTTAATTTCAGACCATCCTTTGTAGTTACTTAAGGTCTCTGAGTTTGCAAGGCCTCCACGCAGGACTTCCCTGAGCTAGTCAGGTTAGCATGGGGCTCCTTTTTTCATCCATACATATTCCTTTTGTTCATAAATCAATACAAATTATGCATTGATGATGAGTGTTAGTGTTATGTCTTGATGAACAATGGACCATTCAGGATAAGGTAAGACTATAACCTTAAATGGCATTCAAAGTGGAATTTTTATTATTAATCGAAATAAAAAGGCAGGTGCATGGGAGGCCATGAGATCCTATATGTCCTTGTTAAAAAATATTCTGTATCAATTTTATATTTTGAGCTAACATGAGCAGAGTCCCTTTGCTGCTTGTCTTAAGTTTTGGTATTTTGCATCTAGTATAACATTTACATACCTAGAACAAAAGCAACAACATTAAAGCAGGAACACTGCTTAAGAATAGAAAATGTCTACTACTAGACAAGAAAGCGCCTAAGG
>NW_005362033.1:3776750-3779162 GCF_000412655.1 Myotis brandtii
TTTAAAACATTGTCCATGGCTTCTTGTATTGAGAACTGGGTATAATTCATAAACTTCCAATGTTTGTGCCACAAATACCCGGAGTGGAAATGCCAGACACCCTCACAGGGAACCATCCTCTTGGCTGGCCCGGTGTCGCTGACACCAAGACCACTGTTACACCACAGAGTTTCCTATTTGAAATTTCCTTTGAATCTTTGTACGTTCCTTCCTAGGGCAGGTTGAAATCTTTAGAACATCCATTTCAATAAAAATAGATGTACACAAATAGCCCAGTTATTTTTATGTTTTAATTTGGTAAAGCTTCTCAGGAAATTTCAAGCATATTATGTAGTCCTAAATTAGTTAAAAATGTTTCTCTAATAAGGAGAGAGAATAAATCCTTGAGGTATTCCAGGGCCCATTGGAATTGACTCAAAGTCATCTTCTGTTTAAAAAGTCTCTTACAATGATAACTTTGGGAAGGTTGCAAATATACTTGTGCAAAAGATTATAACATGCACTTTTTGTAAATCTAAGTAAAGCAAACACAGACTTAGGGTAATAACTCTAAAAGATATTAATCATACTTGCAAACAGTTGTAATATTAAATATTTTGTCCAGACTACAGAATTCGCCTTAATTTACATAAGCATTTAATCTTTGCAGGCCAATAAAAGATTATATCCTAGTAATGTCATATGGAGGCTGACAATTCACCACACATAACACATAGATGAACACATATCACACAAAGACTATACACATAATTTGAATTACTATTTTTGGCAGAGAAATACAAGAATATTTTTATATAAAACTTTCACAAAATTTTATAGCCTACACCCCCTTTTACAAACCTTTCCTCAACTTTCACAAACCTTCTTACCCATTCAGAAATAACTATCCTTAGAGAAACTTACATTTGCTCTTTTCCTTCAAATATGACTCTCCATACCTCAAGTCTTCTATTGTCACAACTGTATAATTTCTTCCAACTTAACTGGAACTTTTAACTGTTAGGAGCATTAATTTCCAATCATAAGCACACAAGTGAACAACCAGCATTCCTTAGATTGACGTTGATGAACATATTTTAATCAAACTCTTACATTCAAAAAACACACCTTCAACAAAGCACAAAACATTACATCAACAGCTCCAAATCCATTTTACAGACCTTCTGTAATTACAAAAAAAGAAAAAACAGCCAAAAGGAGTGAACTTCAGACTTGTCTAGCAATCAATGTGTCAGTATTCATGTTATTTCAAAATATGTAGATATTTAATACTTACTAAGTTGGAAAGAAATAGTTGAAAAAGCTAAAGAGATTTGTATAGGTGGGTAAGGTATTATTTTTTTTTCTATTGGGATAAGACATATCTTCCAGAGATTTGTATTTTTAAAAATGGCCTAGACAAGACGTCTTGGTGAACTCAGGTATTTTCACTTCAAAGGTTCTGGGACTTTGGTTGCATGAAGCCAATTACCTGTAAGCCTCCAAAATGAATAGGGGAGGTTTGGGGGAGGTAAAAGGACTTGGTGGCCTTTGAATTGTTTCTGGAGCAAAACCTCTGGCACCTTGAAGACTTCGTTTGTAAAACATGGATAGTCATTTTCAATACCTTAGGGACTGCCCCCCCCCCCGGCCAAATGTTGGCAAGGGACTGACAAATTCATTCACCCATTTTTGGATTGTTTCTTTCTATTTGGGAACATTTTTCTAGTTTCCAGAAAGCACACACCTCTGAGAGGTATAAAGGCTTTCAGATATATGAATCCTCCATCTGTCTCCCCTGGGAATGGCAACACAGGTCCCAGGTGCAAGGTACTCTTAAATTTAATGGTGCCAAAACCTCTCTATTACCCACTTTATTTTGCAACCAGGTAAGTGGTGTAACAAAAGAAGATTGGCTTCTTGCTTGAGGCACTAAGGGTCAAGTTACTCTCATTTGGTGAATATGTACCCCAAAAGAGGACTCTCAAGTCGCTGTGGGCTGCTTCCCCATCTATAGACAGACATATGAGCAAGCCAAATGTTAGAGGCATCTCTGCACGTCTCTGGGCTCTTTGGGGCCATTTGGAGTAGTAGTGTGGGTACCCGGTTAAACCATCTCTCAGGCTCTCATGGAAGATAATAATGAAGAAGAGATGATTAGCAAACATTCTCTCAGTCTCAAGGTTAGTTATCTGGTTCATTTATTCTAAGTATATATGTAACTATTCTGGAAAAAGCATATTTCAGCATCACTGATTTCATTAAAAAGAAAAAACCAACCCACTCACTAATCTGGCGAATTGGGCAAGATTTGATAAGCAAACCCTATATATTCTTATAACATTCCCTAGCTGGAAGGAAACAGGTTTTGATTAAAAAATAGACATTTGTAGGAAAGCTTTATTCCGATGGTGAAAGCACTTAATTGGGTGT
>NW_005362034.1:0-426 GCF_000412655.1 Myotis brandtii
TTTATGTTTCTCTTTGTCTCTCCCTCTCTCTTCCACACTCTCTAAAATGAATGGAAACATATCCTCAAGTGAGGATTAAAATAAAAGAAAGAAATAAATGTCATATCCTATGAAAGACATATCTTGAAAATGCCTAAAGAAAGTTGTCAATTTTTCATGGTGAAGGGACTTGAGTCCGTGTTGATGAAAACACCTTGGCGGCTGTGGTGACTGGCAGTGGCTGCAGCAGCGGGGTGATGGGGCTGGCGCCTTCCCCTGATCAGCCGGTCACCTACCACAGAGGGAGGCCAGACTGCAGCTTGAGCCCACTCCCTATGAAGCAGTCAGTAGGACATCCCCTGAGGGCTCCCAGTCTGTCAGAGGGGGCAGGCTGGGCTGAGGGAACCTCCCACCTAGTGCACAAATTTCGTGCACCAGGCCCCTAGT
>NW_005362034.1:605-818 GCF_000412655.1 Myotis brandtii
ATCTCTATCTCTATCTCTATCTCTATCTCTATCTCTATCTCTATCATCTCTCCTTTCCTCTCTGAAATAAATAAAAATATATAAAAAAATAAAATAAGACCAGATGGCTAGAATAGAGACAGAAGAGGACCATGGTTCCACATTACGTCAAAGAAGTAGGCAGGGTAAATATCACGACAGGTTTTGTTTGTTTTTTAACCATGTTAAAAGGTC
>NW_005362035.1:0-581 GCF_000412655.1 Myotis brandtii
AGTAAAAACAAACTTTGGTCACTAAGCCATTTTAAACTAGCAGTTTCAATTCTATTTAATAAGCCTGCAGCATAAAATGAATCCAAGATAATAATTATTAAGAGGTTCTTGCAATTCTTGTAATGCAGCCTTAATAACTTCTAACTCAATTCTTTGTACAGAAGTATGACTAGTTTGGATGACTCAGTCTAAATTCATTGTATGATAAGCACCTTTGCCATTTAATGATCCATCAGTAAAAACAGTTAATGCTTCAGGAATAGGTTCCTGTCTAGTATTTTTTGGTAAAATAATAGGAGTATAATATAAAAATTGTAATAATTTGTCTTTTAGTAGGTGACAACTAAGATCCCCTGAATATCCACTCAGTCCAATTTGCCAATTTAAATCAGTCTGAAATAACATTTCTAATTGCTTCCCAGTAAGGGGAAGGTAAATACATTGGAGTTCTTGTCCTCTAAGCTGTCTGCAGTGCTTTCTAAGCTGAAATATTAATTGACCCATAAGCTCTATATTTGTAACAGCAGTTTTAGAGGATTGATGACCTAGGTGGACCCATTCAATAATAGCAAGAGAGTTTT
>NW_005362036.1:0-1293 GCF_000412655.1 Myotis brandtii
GTTTTGACAAATGCAGAGTAAGACGTTAACCATTACAACACCACACAGAATAGATTCACTACCCTAAAAATAAATCCCTTGTACTTCATTTACTCAAATATCTCTCTCTCCCCCACAGCCCCTGGCAACCACTAATCTTTTTATTGTCATTGTAGTTTTGCCTTTTTCAGAATGTCATATAATTGAAATAGCACTTTTTTTAAAAAAATATATTTTATTGATTTTTTTACAGAGAGGAAGGGAGAGAGATAGAGAGTTAGAAACATCAATGAGAGTGAAACATCGATCAGCTGCCTCCCGCACATCTCCCACTGGGGATGTGCACGCAACCCAGGTACATACATGCCCTTGACCGGAATCGAACCTGGGACCTTTCAGTCCGCAGGCCGACGCTCCATCCACTGAGCCAAACCGGTTTTGGCTGAAATAGCACTTTATATGGTTCTATTTTACCTCTTCTCTTAACATACCAACCATACTTCTTTTAAAAAATAATTTTAGTAATTTCCCTGGAGTTTCCAATATACAGTTTAATTTAATTGCACCTTTAAATAACATTATACTGCTTCATATATATACATGATGATACATAGTATTCCTCATTCCTTCCTCCATTCCCTTGTGAATTCATTTCACTATTAGTATGCTAGAATCACCCAATATATTGCACTATTATTATTTTAAATAGTTACCAATTAAAAGTAAGAAAAATTAAAAATTTTATTTACTGTCACTTATTCCTTCTCTGATATTCTTCCTTTCTTTGTGTACATCGAAGTTTTGACTTATAAAATCTTCCTTCTGCCTGAAATATTTTTTGAACATTTATTGTGATGAAGATTTTTATTGGTAATGAATTCTTTTTGTTTTTGTTTATCACAAAATATCTTTATTTCTCCTTTTTATTTTGAAGGATAGTGTTACTGGATGTAGAATTCTAGGTTGGTATTTTTTTCTTTTAACAATTAAGTACTTCACTTCATTCTCTTCTTACCTGCATGGTTCCTGATGAGAAGTCTGCTGCAATTCTTATCTTGTTTCTCTGTGTTAAAGTTCTCACCTTCTCACCATCCCCAACCCTGGCTGCTTTCAAGATATTCTAGGTGTAGATTTTTGGCATTTGTTGATGTTTTCTAAGCTTCTGAGATCTGTGATTTTGTGCCTGTCATTGATTTAGAAGAATACCCAGCCATTATTACTTCAAATATTTCTTATGTTTTATTCTCTCTTCTTCTTCTGGTTTTCCGACACACCTGTGTTATACCTTTTGAAATTGTCCCACAATTCATGGAT
>NW_005362037.1:0-819 GCF_000412655.1 Myotis brandtii
GAAAGGAGAGGGAAAAAGAGATAGAAATATCAATGATTAGAGATTGTGCCCACAACCCGGGCATGTGCCTTGACCGGGAATGCAACTGTGGTTATAAAGCTGAGGCCACTGTATTTTGGAGTCAGCAGGAAATTACTACAGCTGAAGGCCTCTGATGTCTTCTGGTGCCTGTCCGATCCAGGCTGGATTGTGGCTATCATGGGGACCCTGTTTGAACCATGGACAGCAGGGTCTACAGTCTTCATCCATCATCTGCCCCAGTTTGACCCTAAGGTCATTGTGGAGGTAAGAGGACTAATCTCTCAGTGTCAACAAACTCCTGGAGAAACTCATGCATCAGGCGAAAAAGCTGGCCCCTCCTGAGAAGAGTGTAACAAAGAAGCCCATTAGGGTGATAGAACTTGGGCTCTGGATGTCTCAAATGTGAGGCTCTGAATCAGTCAGTGAGGCTCCCAGAATACACATTTTGAGAAATTAAAGCAACCAGGACAATCTAGGTCTCCTGGCTTCTCCAGGGCCAGGTAGCTGGTGTGTGCGTGTGAATTTATTGAAGTGTTTAAAACCAGAGCCCTTGGAATAGGATGGTTCTAGTTCCTTTTCACACCTTTAACATTTATTAGTGCTAACCTTACCTCTCTGAGCTCAGTCTCCTCACCTGTACCATGGGAGTTTTAATAATTACTACCTCATAAAATTGTTGGGAATAATGAGATGATACAGGTAAAGTGTGTAAAGTGCTTAGCCCTGAGGGCTGCACCTGAAAAAACTCAGGAACTGGTAGTAGTTGCTGTTATTGTCATGAGCACATCATGAATAAAT
>NW_005362038.1:0-1223 GCF_000412655.1 Myotis brandtii
TGTTATGAGTCTTTCCCCATGGCTTGGGGCAGATGGCTGGCACCTGCAGAAATAAGATAAGAACTCCTCTCCACCTAACTGACTTGTGCACTTCCCTCCCTTGACCGACTGGTGCACCCCCCTGACCCTACATGGCATACTTTTACCCTACATAAGAGAACCTAACCACCCTCTCGGGGCTGACACTTGATATCTGGTATTGAGATCCCTCCTACTTTGTTCTTCTTTCTCAGGATTGCAGCAGCTATTTTTTTTTTATTCCAGATGAATTTTTGGAGAGTTCTTTCTAGATCTGTGAAATATGCTGTTGGTATTTTAATGGGGAGTGCATTGAATCTATAGATTGCTTGGGGTAGTATGGACATTTTAATCATGTTGATTTTACCAATCCATGAAAACGGTATGTTCTTCCATCTGTTTATGTCTTTCTCTATCTGTTTTTTCAGTGTCCTATAGTTTTCTGAGGACAGGCCTTTTACCTCCTTAGTTAAGTTTATCTTAATTTTTGTTTTGTGCAGTGGTAAAAGGGATTGTTTTTGTAAATTCTCTTTCTGTAAATTCACTATTGGTGTATAAAAATGCCAAAGATTTCTTGGTGTTAATTTTGTATCCTGCTACATTGCCAAATTCATTTATTAAGTATAATAATTTTTTGATGGAGTCTTTAGAATTTTCTATATACAGTATCATGTCATCTGCGAATAATGACAATTTTACTTCTTCTTTTCCAATTTCGATGCCTTTTATTTCTTCTTCTTGTCTGATTGTTATGGCTAGTACTTCTAGTACTATTTTGAACAGGAGTGGTGAAAGCAGGCATCCCTGTCTTGTTCCTGTTCTTAAGGGAAAGATTTTGGTTTTTGCCCATTGAGTATGATGTTGGCTGTAGGTTTGTCATTTAAGGCTTTTATTGTGTTGAGGTATGACCCCTCTATTCCCATTTGCTGAAGGTTTTTACCAAGAAAGGGTGTTGGATTTTGTCAAATGCTTTCCCCCCCCCCATAGACTGATATGTTTATGTGATTTTTGTCTCTCAATTTGTTTATGTGATGTATCATGTTTATTGATTTGCAGCTATTGTACCAGCCCTGCATCCCAGGAATAAATCCCAGTGGGTGTATGATCTTTCTAATGTAATGCTGGATCCGGTTTGCTATAATTTTGTTGAGGATTTTGTCATCTATGTTCATGAGGGATATTGGCCTGTAATTCTCTTTCTTTGT
>NW_005362038.1:3116-5360 GCF_000412655.1 Myotis brandtii
TTTTGAATGATAGCCTTGCTGGATAGAGTATTCTTGGATTTAGTCCCTTGCTTTGCATCACTTTGTAAATTTCCCTCCATTCTTTTCTGGCTTGATGTGTTTCTGTTGAGAAATCATTTGATAATCTAATGGGAGATCCCTTTTATGTAACTTTCCGCCTCTCTCTTGCAGCCTTTAATATTCTCTCTTTGTCCTGAACATTTGCCATGGTAATTATGATGTGTCTTGGTGTGGGTCTTTTTGGGTTCTTCTTGTTTGGGACTCTCTGTGCTTGTGTGACTTTTTTCTTCCCCACATCAGGGAAGTTTTCTGACATTATTTCTTCAAATGGGTTTTCTAACCCTTGTTCCTCTTCCTGTTGTTCTGGTACCCCTATTATTCATATGTTGCTTTGTTTCATGTTGCCCCATAGCTCCCTTAGGCTCTCCTCTTGTCTCTATTTTTTTTCTCCAATTGCAGTTCAGTTTGGGTTTGTTTTTCTTCCCTGTCTTCTAATTTGCTAATTTGGTCCTCTGCTTCTCCTAGTCTACTTTTGAAACTTTCCATGGTGTTTTTTATTACAGCTATATCACTCTTCATTTCTTCTTGATTCTTACATAAGTTATTGATTTTTTCATCCATTTCTTCTTGATTCTTACATAGGTTGTTGATTTTTTCCTCCATCCAGTTTATGCACTCTAGGACCCTTATTCTGAATTCTTTTTCTGACATATTGCATGCCTCTGTTTCACTTAGCCACTTTTCTGGCGATTCATCCTTTTCTTTCCTTAGGGGTTTTTTTTGTCTACCCATTTTTGGTCTCACCAACTGATCTAGATGTCGAGTCGTGCAGGGGCACTCCTTGGGTGGCAGTGGTTCCTCGGGCTGCAGTTGCCCCTCAAGTGGTCGCAGTAGTGGCTGCTCCTCAGTTGGCATCGGCTCCGCTGGTGGGTGCTGTTCGCATCAGTGGTGTCTCCTCTGGCTGGTAGGTGAGGCTGCTCACACAGCTGCTGTTCCTTGGACAGGGGAGGGCTGATCATGGGGCTGCTGCTCATCAGGTGTGGGCGACATTAGCACAGCTGCTGCTCCTTGGACAGGAGCAGGCTATTCACGTGGCTTCTGCTCCTCGGATGGGCACGAACTGCTCACGTGGCTGCTGCTCCTTGGATTGGGGCTGGCTGCACGCTGCTGCTGTTCCTCAGATGGGGCGGACTGCTCGTGAGGCTGCCACTTTTTGGACAGGGGCAGGTTGCTTACAGGGCTACTGCTCCTCGTATGGGTGCAGGCTGCTCACACAGCTGCTGCTACTCAGATGGGGGCGGGATGCTCACCCAGCTGCTGCTCATCGGACAGGTGCAGACTGCGTGTGGCCGCTGCTCCTTGGACCAGTGTCGTGGCGCAGGACTGACACTCCTCAGATGTGGTCGGTCTGTCTGCTTGTGTGGCTGCTGCTTGTGTGCCTCCTCGGACTGAGGCAGGCTGCTCGGGTGTCTACTGCTCCTTGAATGGGAGCGGGCTGCTCACAGTGATGCTGTTCCTCGTATGGGTATGGGCTGCTCACACTGCTGCTGCTCCTCATATGGGGGCAGGCTGCTCGTGCAGCTGCTGCTCCTTGGATGGGGGCAGGTTTCTCACACATCTACTGCTCCTCAGACAGGAGGAGGGTGTGGGCTGTACAGCTGCTGCTCCTCGGATGAAGGTGGGCTGCGTGGGGCTGCCGCTCCTTAATAGTGGGCAGGCTGCTCGTGTGGCTCCTGCTCCTTGGATGAGGGAGCGGGCCACTCACACAGCTGACAGCTGCTGCTCCTTGGACAGGGGCAGACCACGTGAGGTTTCTGCTCTTTGGCCTGGGGCAGGCTGCTCATGGGGCTGCTGCTCCTTGCACAAGATTGGGCTGCTCACTTGTCTGCTGCTTGCATGGTTGCAGTGCCCCGGCAGTCAGAGGGGAGCATGCTTCAGAACTCACAGAAGCCTGCGCTCAGGGTGGCTGGAGACTCATTGACCGTGGGACCACAGCTGAAGTAGCAGGTCCCTAGCAGGGGTGTCTGTAGAGTCCAAGGTGTTATCTGAGGGCACCGTGGGTGGGGGTGAGGCCTGGCTCCCAGTTACAGCAGCTCTCCCCTTATAAACGCTAGGCTTCTGGTGACGAGCTGGCCTCCTGGAACTGCTTACACGATAGCAGAGGCTGCCTAATTAGGCGTGCCCGTTTAGCCTGACCCCGAAGGCCATGCGGGATCTATCTGTGCCTCACTCACATACACACAC
>NW_005362039.1:0-866 GCF_000412655.1 Myotis brandtii
CTCTGCCTCCTGGGCTGCTGCTGGAGTTGGGAGAGGAAAAAAGATCACCCACGTGCTTGTATTTCCATGTGTTCCACTAGGCACAGCCCAGGACCTGCCACAGGACGTCCTCCATGCCCAAAGTCCAGCACATGGGTGGTCTGAGGCCAGTATTGCTCCTGGCCAGGCTCTGGGGGTGCTCCCTGTGTGTCTGGCAACAATCTCTCCCCATAAGCTAGCATGGCCCTTCCCACCCCCATCTCCCCACCTACTCACCCTTGGGCTCTGCCTCCCTGGGCTCCAGGTCTTCCCGCCTGGTGTTACTAATACGGGCATGGCGCTCCAGGACATTGTTGAAAATTGCCATCCTGGTGTTGGGACTGAGCAGCTTCGAGGTTGGAGGCTTGTTGGGCCTGGGCGGCTTTGGTGGAGGAGGCTCTCGTTGTCCATCCACGGGCCCTGGCTCGCCAGACCCCCAGGTGGCCACACACACTTCAGGCCGGTTCTGGCCCTCAGTTGTGTGGCTCACCGGGCCCTCACTGCTGCCCAAGGCACGGGGGTCTTCCTCGACCACCTGCTGCTCCGTCTTAACGTAGGTTGAGCTCTGCAATGACAGTGACCATCAGCCACTGGGGAATCCTCAAACCTGGGATCAGGCCCAGCCCTATGTCTGCACAGACCTCTACCCAGGGGAAGTGAGAGTCACCTCCAGGGCTCAGGATAGACCTCGGGCAGAGGGCGCCTTCCAAACTCCACGTCCACCTAGCCAGCCTTGACCCATGACAGGCCCACCTGGTTTTTGACCACTCCTCAACCTATTCCTGCTCCAGGCCCACCCCATGTGCACCCCTTTACACATACACACACACACACACACACACACACAC
>NW_005362040.1:0-525 GCF_000412655.1 Myotis brandtii
AATGCTGAAATATGGAAAAGCATCCATCTTAGAATGAATGAAAAACAACCATGGAGATTCAATTTTACAGCAACTCAGTTTTTAGTATTTCCCATGGAGGGATGGCCATGATGATCCCACCTGGGACCAAGGGCAAGGCCATACAACCTGGGAATATGGAGTAACAGAAGAGCACTGTCTTGAAGTCTAGAGCTAGTCCTAAAGGTACTGCAGGAATAGTATTTTTTAATATTTTTAATTGATTTCAGAGAGGGAGGCAGAGGGAGGGATAGATAGAAACATCAATGATGAGAGAGAGAGAAACATCAATGACCGGCTGCCTCTGTCACACCGGGGATTGAGCCCGCAACCCAGGCATGTGCCCTGACCGGGAATCAAACCGTGACCGCCTGGTTCATAGTTGATGCCCAACCACTGAGCCATGCCAACCGGGCAAGAACAGTATTTTTAACAGCTATATTGAGGTGTAATGGACGCACAATAAACTGCACATATTGAAAGGGTCCCCTTTGATAAGGTTTGACA
>NW_005362041.1:0-779 GCF_000412655.1 Myotis brandtii
GCACATAGCCCAAACAGGGGTGCACCTAGAGTGCCCATCTCAGGTGACGGCAGAGCCTGAGGGGACCCTCCAGAACTCCTACCACACAAGGCCACTCTACCAATTCCCGGAGACATAGAAGCTCTACTTAGTACATGGGAATAAACATAGGGAAGCAGCCAAAATACAGAGACAGAGGAATATGTCACAAATGAAAGAAGAGAAGAAATCTCCAGAAACAACTAAATGCAATTAAAGCAAACAAACTAGTAGACACAGAGTTCAAAACAATGGTTATAAGGATACTCTAGGATCTGAATGAGAGCTTAAAGGGATTCTGTGAGACTTTCCAGGATCTTAGTGAGAATTTCAAGAACCTTAGTGAAAGCATCAAAGATCATGAAAAAGAACCAGTCAGAAATTAAACGTACACTAACTTAAATAAAGAATAATTTTCAGGAATTCAGCAGTAGAGTAGAGGATGCTGAGAAACAAATCAGGTATTTGGAAGCTGAGGAAGGAAAAAACACCCAATCAGAAGAACAAAAAGAAAAAATAGTAAAAAAAATATAAAGATAGTGTAAGGAGCCTCTGGGACAACTTCAAGGATACCAACGCTCACATGATGGGGGTTCCAGAAGAAGAGAGCAAGTTATTGAATACTTATTTGAAGAAATGATGACCAAAAACAAAACCAAACCCTCCCTATCTAGTGAAAGCAATAGACTTACGAGTCCAGGAAGCGCAGAGTTCTAAACAAGAAAAACCCAAAGAGGGCCACACCAAGACACATCATAATT
>NW_005362042.1:0-808 GCF_000412655.1 Myotis brandtii
AAACAAATGGGACTGCATCAAAATAAAATGCTTCTGCCCAGCCAAAGAAACCATCATCAAAGTGAAAAGGGAATCCACTGCATGGCAGAACATAATTGCCAATGGTACATCTGATAAGGGGTTAATTTCCAAAATATATATGGAAGTCATACAACATAACAAAAGGAAGACAGACAATCCAATTAAAAATTAACAAGGGACCTAAATAGACACTTATCCAAAGTGGACTTACAGATGGCCAAGAGACATATAAAAAATGCTTAAAGTCACTAATAATTCAAGAGATTCCACTTAAAACAACAATGAGGAATCATTTCACACCTGTCAGAATGACTATCATCAACAAATCAACAGAGGACAATTTTGGCATGGATGTGGAGACCAGGGAACCCTACCTAGTACACTGCTGGTCAGAATGGATACTGGAACAGCCACTGTGAAACACAGTATGAAGTTTCCTCAAAAAAATAAAATATGGAACTCACATTTGACCCAGTGATCCCACTTCTAGGAATATATCCTAAAGAATCAGAAACACCAATCAGAAGGGATATATGCACCAGATGTTCATAGCTAAGATTTGGAAACAGCCCAAGGTGCCCATCACAGGCGAGTGGATTAAAAAAACCTGTGTTATATCACACAATGGAATACTATGCAGCTGAAAAAGAAAGAACTTTTACCATTTGAAACAGTGTGGATGGACCTGGAGAGTAATAAGCTAAGGGAAATTTGCCAGTCAGAGAAAGACAAGTATCACAGGATCTCACAAATATGTGGAATCTAATAAACAAAATAAACTGATGAA
>NW_005362043.1:0-859 GCF_000412655.1 Myotis brandtii
ATTTGCATACTCACTCCTGATTGGCTGGTGAGTGTACAGGAGCTACAGTCAATTTACATGTTTTCTCTTTTATTATATAGGGTATAGATAGATAAATAGATAGATACTCTTGTTATAATCTCTTCTAAGCTGCTAATTTCAACTGCACACAAAAACAAATTCATTGCAGTCTGCTTCCTTATGTTATGTTACTGATGTCACAAATTCTATTTTTTTATACTGCCTACCAATTATCATATACTGGGAGGGGCAATAGTAGGTGATAGCTTCTGTGTTTTGCATACTCACCTCTGCAAACCTATTTTGCCCCACCTTGTCTGAACATTAGGTTTTATGCTCTGGTCTTTTCACTCCTATAAAGGAATAAAAAGTGTATTTTTGAAAATTACAATAAAATAAGATCTTATAATTGTCCATGTATTTACCATTAGTGGAGAATTTTATATTTTCATATCACTTTGATTTTATTTTCTATTGTCCTTTTTACTTCAAATTGAAGGATTCTTTTATCATTGCTTGTCGGGTAGGTCTAATGATAATGAATAGCCTCAGCTTTAGCTTATCCCGAAATGTCTTAACCTCTCCCTCCTTTTTGAAGGACATTTCGTACCATATGATTTAAGGCATTGCTTGTCCCATGTGATTTCAACTTGATTCCCCAGCTTTCGCCTCCTCCTGCTCCAAAAAAATAATTTTGGAGATCTTATGGACAGGGTAGTGATTATAGCCAACAATTTACTAGCTAATAATAGACAAACATGGTATTAACTGTACCTCTGACATGCTTCCCATTGGCTAGTCAGGGCGATATGCAAATTAAAAGCCAACCAAGATGGTGGCCAGCAGCCAGGCAGCTGAA
>NW_005362044.1:0-792 GCF_000412655.1 Myotis brandtii
CAAGGCAGCCTCCGCAGAGACAGTCGCCCTCCCGATTGAAAAAAGGCACACGTGGGTGCCAGACCAACCTGTCCCGTGCCTCCGCACCTCCTGTGAGTCTCAGTGTGCTTTCTTCTTTACTTCTCTAGTTGCAGGACTTCCATTCAGCCAGCTTTTCAGTGGTTCTGGATGATGGCTGTTCTGTATTTTAATTGTAATTTTGATGTGGTTGTGGGAGGTGGCAAGTGCGGGCATTTACCTGTGCCGCCATATTCAAATCTCCCATCTCTTATTTTTTTTACAGCCCCAGAGTCTGTAAGAAAGCCTCTTGTCTATAGTTAGTAAGCTGAATAATCATTAAACAACTGTGATCCTATTCTTATTGTGTGTCCTTCCCCCTATACAGGGGTGGAGAGGGAGAGTAAGGAGGCAATAGAAACATTGATGTGAGAGAGGAACATCATCGGCTGCCTCCCGTGCATGCCCTGACTTGGGATGGAATCTGCAACCTTTTGGTGTACAGAACGATGCTCCAACCAACTGAGCCACCCAGCCGGGACAACATAGGGTGCCTTAAGAATTAAATGTAGCATCCCAGAAGAAAACTACATCTTTGAAGATCAGAAATCTCAGAAAAGGGTTTCCCTAATACTGTCACAGACTCTCTAATGGTTACATTTGTAAGTACGAGGGACCTATGCTTTTGTAAACATTTCGTCTTCATCTTAACCTGACAGGTTTCCCCTAAATGGCTCAACTCTGCACAGTTCTTTTCTCATTTTGCATCTACATCAACAGTTCCCTCAAGGCATA
>NW_005362045.1:0-759 GCF_000412655.1 Myotis brandtii
AAAAGAGAACGTAAAATGGTGGTTAATAGGGGGTTGGAGGGAGGGTGATGGATAAGTGTGATCGTTTTTAAGAGTGCAAACTTGTAATAAGTAACAAACAAGCCATAGAAATCTATTGCGCAGTATAATGAATATAGACAACAACATTGTACTATAATTATCTATACTAATAAAGAGCTAATATGCTAATGAGCAGGACACTGTAATGGGTAACGACCAGGTCATTAGCATATTAGCTGGGGCGTTGGGGGCGGAAGCGGGGAGGCTCCTGGAGGAGGCAGGACCATCCCCTGCCAAAGAGGGCAGGGGTGAGAGCAAATAGCGCCTCCCTCACCAGTCCTTCACCACCCACCGCTTGCACTCTGAGTGCCCTGTGGCCCACCTGCCAGGGGAAGGAGCACAGCACAGCAGGCAGGAGGCTTCCACATTCTCCTCCAGTGCCATGACAGGGCAGAGCCGCCTCATTGCTCTGGAGACAGGGCGGAAGCAGGGAGGCGCCCAGAGAAGGTAGGACGAGCCCCAGGCGACCAGAGGGAGTGAGGTCGGGGCTTGAAGCGGCCAGAAAAGGCCAGAGGGTTTGGGGGCTGGGCCAGGCGCACTGGAGCTCTGCGTGGACAGGTTCGGGTGTCAAGGCAGAGCTTCAGGTGGGTGGGCAGCGCCGCACAATATCGCGCACTGGGCTCCTAGTATAATGTATCATGTGATAAATATCACTACATCAGCAATCATATTGCAATAGATAAATGTACCAAAGCAACA
>NW_005362046.1:0-399 GCF_000412655.1 Myotis brandtii
CTGCCAAGGGCCATTTGGATATTTATTACATCATTTGAGGACCATACAAAATGAAATGCAATTATTGACAATTAGGCTGCTGCAATTTGGTCAAGCCTTTAAATGACCCCTATGCCTTGGGAGGGCCAGACCAAATGATTTTGGGGGCCTTAGATGGACCTCAGGCAGGACGTTCCCCACCTGTGGTTCAGAGGATCACTTTAAGAAATGGCTGGCACTCACCAAAAACTCAATAAATATTATTAAATGAATCTTAGATATTGTTAAGCATCTGTCTACTGTGATAGCATTTATGTTTTATTTATTTCCTTTTTATTTTAGAGAGAAAGGGAGAGGAAGAGAGACATAGAAACATCAATGAAGAAAGAGAATCACTGAATTGCTGCCTCCTGCAAGCCC
>NW_005362046.1:502-783 GCF_000412655.1 Myotis brandtii
ACAGTTGTTTTCAGAAGCAAAGCCTGGATGTTGTAGAGAGTATGAAGCCAATGCAGAAGGACAGGTACCGGCAGCTGTAGGCCCTAGTCTGAGAGATTTCCTGTTCGACAAGACAACTTCATTGGTCAGAAGCCGGTCCATTCTTGCTGCTTGACACAGTCGCTGCATGGATGAAACATCTGCACAGCATATGTTTAATGGGACCTGGCATATATGGCATAGTGTTCTTTTTTTTTTTTTTTGATTTTTTTAAATCTTTTTTGTTCAGATTACATTTGTTC
>NW_005362047.1:0-870 GCF_000412655.1 Myotis brandtii
AGAAAAGAGAGCAAAAATGATATCGAGAAAAGAAAAAGAGGTAAGAGAGAAAAGACAAAGGAAGAAAAAAATATATGAGAAAACACCACAGCACAAAAAGATAAACCAAAAAATGCAAACAACAAACACCCAGAAAAAAAGGGAGGTAGATGCAGAGCTTATATAGGAATATATCCCAAGAAACTAGAAACACCAATCAGAAAGGATATTTGCACCCCTATGTCCATAGCAGCACAATTCACCATAGTTAAGATTTGGAAACAGCCTAAGTGCCCATCAGCAGATGAGTGGGTTAAAAAACTGTGGCACACCTACACAATGGAATAGTATGCTGCTGTAAAAAAGAAGGAATTCTTACCATTTGCAACATCATAGATGGAACTGGAGAGCATTATGCTAAGCGAGATAAGCCAGTCAGAGAAAGATAAATATCACATGATCTCACTCATTTGTGGAATATAATGAACAACATAAACTGATAACCAAAAACAAATCCAGAGACAGAGAAGCATTGATCAGACTGTAAAACCTCAGAGGGAAGGTAGGGGAGGGTGGGGGTAAGGGGAGAGATCAACCAAAGGACTTGTATGCATGCATATAAGCCTAACCAATGGACACAGACCCCAGGGGTGTGAGGGCATGAGTGTGGGGGGTGGGAGAGCAATGGGAGATAAGGACACATATGTAATACCTTAATCAATAAAGAAAAAAATAAAAAAGAATTGAATGAATAGGGGGGAGGACCTCAGTTAAGTATAGAGGAGGTAGAAAGAGAATGAATCGATAAGAAAAGAAAGAAAAAATTTTAATAAAAAATTAAAAATAAGAGAAAGTAAAATAACAATAAAAATAAAAATAGAATGAAGAAAA
>NW_005362048.1:0-236 GCF_000412655.1 Myotis brandtii
GAAATGAAAAAAAAGCTGGGGTAGTAATACTTATATCTGATAAAATAGACCTCAAAGTGAAGACCATAACAAGAGATAGGGAAGGCCACTTCATCATACTAAAGGGATCGATACAACAAGAGGATATAACCCTGATAAACATATATGCACCCAATGCAGGAGCACCCACATACATAAGAATACTCCTGGAAGATATCAACAGAGAGATCGACAACAATACAATCATAGTAGGGGAC
>NW_005362049.1:0-499 GCF_000412655.1 Myotis brandtii
GTAAAACGTATAAATACGTTTCCCGCATACAATGAGATATTATAAAGCCAAGAGAGAGAACCTCCTAAGAAGGAGGGAGAGGGCAACTGTTGAAGGTTGGTCAGAGGCCTACTGATGAGAGGAGAGAAATACGTCGATTGTTTTTGGCAACATGGAGGTCAATGGTGACATGAATTATTTAGCTGGAGTGGTGAAGGCAGAGGCCAGGCTGGAGTGGGTTCAATCGTGAGTCACAAATGAGGAACCAAAAAAGGCAGCTCTTTCAAGATGTTTGACTCTTAAGAAGAGAAAAATGTCAAGAGTGAAGAGTGATGTGGATTAAAGTCAGGGTTTTCTGTGCGGTCATTTGAGAAAGCAGTTCTTTTGTGCCTGGATTTGGCATTGTGTACACAAGGATGAACGAGGTGTGCTGCCTGTCCTTTAATAAGTCAGGTGTCTCCCGGTGTAAGTGCTCTCTTGACCATTTACACCGAGTGCTGGAGATCCGGGAAGGAGGGAG
>NW_005362050.1:0-757 GCF_000412655.1 Myotis brandtii
TTCCAAAAGAAGGCCCAAGGCTCTGCCAGCCTTGCTTTACAGCTTGGACTCGTCTGGGCACTTCCAAACCCCATACAAAGAGGAGGAATCTGCAGATGTCTCTGTAGCTCCTGCTGGGCAGCCCCAGACAGTGGATGACCTTGCACCTCCTTGGAGATAGAAGAGCCAGTGGGCCCAGCGGTCAGAGTGAGACCATACTGGATTACAACTCCTCAGATCCATAAGAGATACACTCAAGGGGCAGACTCAGTGAGCACCAAAGCCCCACTGAAGCAAGTCCTGCCCCATAAGGGTGTCTCCTGTGCAACAGATCTTCCAGTGTAGATACAGCTGGTCATCACAGCCCATTGGCCTGGAGGTCAATTCCTCCCAGTGATACCAACAGCAATCAAGGGTTAACTACAACAAGACTGTGAAAACAGCCCACAAAGGGGTGTACCAAGAGCGTCCACCTCAGGTGACTGGGGAGGCTGAGCCACTGGGCCCTATAGGACACCAACCACACAAGGCCACTCTATCAACTCAAAGAGACTTAGCAGCTACCGAGTACCTAGAAACAAACACAGGGAACCAGCCAAAATGTGGAGACAAAGAAACAAGTCACAAATGAAAGAAAGGGATGAAAGCAAAATACTGGATATAGAGTCCAAAACCACGGTTATAAGGTTACTCAATAATCTTCTAGAAACCTCTGAGAAATTTAGTGATACCCTCAAGGATTGAAAAAGGACCAATCAGAAATTAAGCATACACTGAC
>NW_005362051.1:0-588 GCF_000412655.1 Myotis brandtii
ACTCAAGGGGCCAAAGAGCCTCATGTGGCTCATGAGCAGCAGTTTGCTGACCACGGGGCTAGGCGGTCTATAGGGCTTGGTCCTGTTACAGTCCGTATATTTGTAGGTTTAAGACTGAATTTGACTAAGCAAAGAAAAAACCCCTCATAGACACTGACAAAGGGAAAAGGGAATGGAAGCTAGAAGAGGGTCAAGGTGGGATAAAGGACTTGGAGTGGTGAACACACAATACAATATACAGATGAAGGAGAACTGTACACCTGAAACCTATATAATTTTATTAACCAACTGGAGGCTCGGTGCACGAAATTCGAGCGGGGGGGGGGGGTCCCTCAGCGCGGCCTGCCCCCTCCCCAATCCGGGCCCCCTTGATGTCTGATTGCCGGTTTAAACCAGCAATCAGACATCCCTCTCGAAATCTGGGTCCACTAGCTCCTAACCACTCACCTGCCTGCCTGCCTGATCCCCCCTAACTGCTCTCCCCTGCTGGCCTGATCGCCCCTAACCACCTCTGCCTCGTGGACACCAAAGCTTTGTCCAGAAGGATGGTGGACCCGGTCTAATTAGCATATTACCATTTTATTAGTA
>NW_005362052.1:0-831 GCF_000412655.1 Myotis brandtii
TCCATCCATGTAGTAGCTTGTGTCACAATGTTCTTCCTGTTTTGTTAATTGAATCTACTGGGTTGACACAATGTAATAAGGTCAAGTAGTATTCAGGTGTACAAATTTATAACCCATCATCTGTATATTGTACCGTGTGTTCACCACCCCGAATCAATTCTCCTTCCATCGCATTTTGACACCTTTACCCTCTTCCAACTCTGATACCCACTTTTCCTTCCTATAATCACTATAGGGCTGTCCTTATATCTATTAGTTGTTGTTGTTTTTTGCTTAATCCCTTCACCCTCTCCCCCAGACCAAAACCCTTTCCCCTGTGACCACTGTCAGTCTGTTCTCTTCCTATGATTCTGTTTCTATTTTCTATATTAATTTATTTTGCTCATTAGATTCCACACATATGTGTAATTGTATGGTATTAGTCTGTCTCTGACTGGCTTATTTCACTCACCAAAATGCTGTCCAGGTCCATCCATACTGTCACAAATAGTTAAGATTCCCTTCTTTTACAGAGCCATATAGTATTCCATTGTGTCAATGTACCAAAGCATATTTATCCACTAATCTTCTCATGGGGACATGTCTGCTTCCAAATCTTATTATTGTAAATAACAGTGTAATGAACATAGCAGTGCATACATTCTTTCCAATAAGTGTCTCTGATTTCTTGGGATACATTTCCAGAAATGGAATCACTGTGTTCCATGGAAGCATAGAAGTTCCATTGTTAATTTTTTGAGGTAACTCCTTCCTGCTTTCAGCAATGAATTCACAAAATGCATTCTCCCCATAGGTGCGCTTCTCTGCACCTGCACAGAATGGTGAGCCCCA
>NW_005362053.1:0-1286 GCF_000412655.1 Myotis brandtii
GGATGCTAGGCCACGCCCCCTCCTCCGCCCTGGCCTTGGGCCCTTGGGCCAATGTAGGAGGGAGTCTGGGGTCCAGGTGAGCAAAGCAGCCTTGAAGGAGAGAATGGAGCTGCCCACCTGCCTGCCTGCGGGCTCCAGGTAGCAGGAGTGTGTGGGGTGCAGATAGCAGCCCGCTGGAGGGGGTCCCCGTGCAGGTGTTGAAAAGTTGTCAGGAGGGTATCCCAGTCCAGCAGGCAGGCGGAGCCGCGGGCCTGTGCATGTGGGGTGAGGAGTTGGGGGGCCTCTCTCAGAGGCTGGGTGGAGCCTCCCCGCCCCTTCCCTGCCTGAAGGCCCAGTACACACCCTCCCCTGGTCCTTGGGGACACTCCTGCCTGGAGAGGGTGAGCTACGCTCACATCCTGTCCCCGGGTCCCCTGTGCCTGGCTCAGGGCCGTGCAACGTGACCACCGTCCAGGGAGGGCACGTGCCGTGAGCAGGAAGCTGGACACCTGACCCCTGGCGACGGGTGTCAGTGGCCGACCCAGGACTCATGTCCCAGACACCTGAGCCACCTGTGGCCTGGAATGTCACCCTCAGGCAGCGTCCCCAGTGACCGGCCCAGGGAGCGCCTCCGGTACCTTCAGAGCAGAATGTCTGGGGACAAGGTGGGCACAGGTGGGCAGGTCTCCTGAGACAGGAGGAGCCGTTGCCATGGGGACGTGCACCCTGGTGAGCTAGGGTTCATTGCTGCCCACACGGGCCATGCATGGCCTTGTTGGGGAGGGAGCCAGCCAACAGTGTTTCTCAAACTCATGTGAACGCAGAACCCAGGGTGTGGAGAATGGACCAGGATGGTGTTCCGCGGATCACTCTTTAGGAAACGCCATCCAGTGTCTGTGGGCCCGGCTTTAACCTGACGATCCTGGAAAGACACTCTTTCTGAAAGGTCACCTTCACGGGAGCGGGGTGGGGTGAGGACCGCTGCGTCCTTTGGGGGGACAGAGTTCACCCCACCACCCATCAGATGCAGCTCTTCTCTCTCTTCTGGGGGACACGCGTCAGCAGGGGGCCTGTGGGGCCCACAAGAGCAAGGCCTTCAGGGGGGAAGGGGCTCTTCACCCACGAGAACAGGCATTTCTGGAACTTTCCCTGGACCGCACGTGGATCTTTCCTCGTCCTGGTAGAGGAGGAGGCAGGAGGAGCGAAGCGGCCTGCGGCCGGTCCGGAAGTGGAGTGACTGACACCCGGGGCGCATCCAGGCAGCGCTGGGCCCGGCCGCCTCCTGTGCTCGCTCTGAGGGGAGCATC
>NW_005362054.1:0-494 GCF_000412655.1 Myotis brandtii
AAAAAATTGAAAACCTATTTGAAAAAATGACAGAAAAGTTTCCTAACTTGATGAAGGAAGCAGGCATACAAGTCCAGGAAGCACAGAGTCCCAAACAAGATGAACCCAAAGAAACCCATACCAACACATATTGTAATTAAAATGCAAAAGGTTGAAGACAGAGAATCTTAAAAGCAGCAAGAGAAAAGCATTTAGTTACCTATAAGGGAGCTCCCATAAGACAGTGAGTTGATTTCTCAATAGAAACTTTGCAGCCAGAAGGGATTGGCAAGAAATAATTCAATGTTATGAAAATCAAGGATGTATAATCAAGATTACTCTACCCAGCAAAGCTATCATTTAGAATTAAAGGCCAGATAAATAGCTTCCCAGACAAGAAAAATGTAGGAGAGTAGTTCATCATTAGATCAGCATTATATGAAATTTAGAGTCTTCTTTAAGAAGAAGAAAAAAGATTAAAAATATAAACAATGAAATGGCAATAAATACATATC
>NW_005362055.1:0-714 GCF_000412655.1 Myotis brandtii
ACTTGTTGATGATTGTTCTCTAGACATATTCTGTCATCTTCACCGCCTTCTTTCAACTTGAAAGGCACGTTTGTCTTTAGACGTTTTCTGTCGAAGATGCCACTGTTTTTCGGCTTCAGAGCAACGTTTTTTCAGTACCTGCTCTTCAGATACATTCTGTTGCAGGCGCTGCCTTCTTTCAAGATCAGACGCACGTTGCTCTGCAGACATTTTCTGTAGATAATGCTGGCATCTTTCGGCTGCAGAGCTACGTTGTATCAACCGTTTTTCTTTGGACATAGTCCCACCTCTCTACTCTCATGGTCTGAGATGCAACTGAATGAGAGTCCTGCCTGTCAAGCCGCTGAGAGCTGTGTGACTAACAGCTGATTATGGATGATTCTGTGGGGGTGGGACTTCCTCCTCCCTGCTGTCAGTTTCCACAGCTGTGATGAGGAAGCTGGGGTGACAGAGGAGCCACGCTGTTCCCCCTGCCACCCGGGTCGCACACGGGAGGGCCGGATGGAGGCCTGATGGGTGGCAGATCGCTGCTGTCCTGCCCAGGTGCCCTGGGTCACACGTGGGAGGGCCGGATGGTGGTCAGGCAGGTGGAGGATCGCTGCTGTCCCGCCCGGCTGCCCCAGGTCGCACGTGGGAGGGCTGGATGGCGGCCAGGCAGGCTGTGGATGGCGCTGCCTCGCCCTGCCTGCAGTATGCAAATTTAACAGCCATCTT
>NW_005362056.1:0-546 GCF_000412655.1 Myotis brandtii
ATATATATATAAAAGAAAATTTATAGTTATAAAAATAAAAAATAAATTTCCCTTTCTTCAATCTATGTATTCATCTATTTTTGGAAAAGGAGACGAGAGAGCAGATAGGCCTGAGTTTGGTGAGTGAAACTAATTAAGCTATTAGTAGAAGAAGAGAACAATTGTAGAGAGGAAAAACAAAAGAATAAAATAAAGTAAAAAACAAAAAACAAACTATCACACAACAACAACAAGAAAAAAATTGGCTAGGGATGAAAGAGAAAAGAGAAGAATGCATGGACTTGGAGTAGGGGAGAGGAAATTAGTTATATGAGGAAGCCAACAGAGACTACTATAATAGTAATGCATCAATAGAGCAGATAAAGAAGATCAATTGTTAACAAGGAGTCAAAAAGAAAGGAGAGAAAACAAACTAAAGCAGGTACAGGAGAAAAGAAACAGGATAGAAAAGGGATAAGTGAGGAAGAAAGAGTTGGCGTAAAGGAAAAAAATGAGATAGAGTATAATAATGTTTTTTTTGTTTTGTTTTTTTAAAATATATTTTAT
>NW_005362057.1:0-1869 GCF_000412655.1 Myotis brandtii
TGGAAGCAGTGAGCACATTTTATCGGGACACATTATTACTTTTTTCACAAACATGAGTTTTATGATTATTAGTCCCATTTTACAGCAAGGTAACTGAGGCACAGAGAGATTGAGTAATGTGCTTAAAGTCACAGAGCTAATAAATAGATGTTGGAATGGCTTTCAAATGTAGATAGTCTGGCTCCAGAGCCTGTACTCTGAATTATAGGTTAGTAGTTTGTACAGCTTTCCCTAAAGGAGTTTTAATCATCCTATATAATAAAAGGCTAATATGCAAATAGAACGGCTGAACAACCGGAACAATCGAGCAACTGAACAACCGGTCACGATGAAGTGTGCTGACCACCTGGGGACGTGCATGGAATATGCTGGGTGTCGGCCGCTAAGGGATGGTGGAGCAGGTGATTGGTGGAGCCAGGCCAAGGCAGGGCACTGGTCACTTTCATTGGGGCAAGCTTCTGGTGGTTACTGAATATTCTTTGCTTCCAGCCCCATGGTTCTGCCCAGTTCTCGCACCTGCTGCTAGCACCAGCCTTGCTTGCACCTGCTGCTGTCCTGATTGCTCAACGCTGTCAGTGGGTGCAAGTGGCAGCTGCCGGCCTCTATTGCTCCTGAGAGTTTCTCCATCTCCCCCTGCTCCTGAGGGGCAACCAGGGTACCTCACACCTGCTGACAGTGCCGGCTCCACTCATACCCACTGCTGTTGCCGGCCGCAATTGCTCTGGGCCAGTCAGTGGGTGTGAGCAGGGCCGGTGCCATCAGCATGTGTGAGCAGGGCTGCGGGCAGACAGGGGACTGGGTCATGGAGGGAGGGGCTGGGCGGGGGCACAGAAGATGGGCCAAGACCTTGGCCTGTGCCTATTGCAGCCTCATGGTCCACAATTCCTTTCAAGGTGCACGAATTTGTGCACTGAGCTCCTAGTCCTATATAATAAAAGGGTAATATGCAAACTGACCCTAACAGCAGAAAGACTGGGAATGACTGGTCACTATGACACACACTGACCACCAGGGGGCAGAAGCTCAATGCAGGAGCTGCCCCCTGGTGGTCAGTGCGCTCCCACAGGGGGAGCTCTGCTCAGCCACAAGCCAGGCTGACGGCTGGCAGCACAGTGGTGGTGGGAGCCTCTCCTGCCTCCTCAGCAGTGCTAAGGATGTCTGACTGCAGCTTAGGCCTGCTCCCCACTGGCAAGTTGGCATCCCCTGAGGGCTCCTGGGCTGCCAGAGGGATGTCTGACTGCCAGGGTAGGCTCGATCCCCTGGGGGGCAGGCCTAAGCCAGCAGGTGGACATCCCCCGAGGAGTCCCAGACTGTGAGAGGGCGCAGGCCAGGCTGAGGGAACCCCCTCCCCCGAGTGCACAAATTTTTGTGTACCGGGCCTCTAGTATTATACAATTAATTTAGAACAAATGGAAATTAAGTGAAATCACTCATTCTCTCTTTGGACTGTGTATTGGTCATGTTTTCAGCTTAAATTACTCTAAACTCAGCAGCTAAAAACAACAAATGTGTGTTATCTGCCAGTTTCCCAGGGTCAGGATCCCAGGAGGGGTTGCCCTGAGTGTTTCTGGCTCAGGCGTCTCTCAAGGTTGCCGTCACTTGTCAGCCAGGGCTGCATGGTCTGAAGGCTGGCTGGGCTGGAGGACCCGCTGACACATGGCTCACTCCTAGGGCTGTTGGCAGAGGCCTGATTTCCTCCCTGGATGGTCCCAGGAGCCCTCAGTTCCTAGCCATGGGGACTCGGCCATAAGGCAGTGAATGACTAGAGCTTCTTGTCCCAGAGCAAGTGATGAGAGAGAGCAACCAGCGTGGAAGGTGAGTGAGTTAAATGTTATAGGCCAGTGGTCGGCAAACTCATTAGTCAACAGA
>NW_005362058.1:0-404 GCF_000412655.1 Myotis brandtii
AGAGTTTCTGATGAGAAATCAGTTGACAGCCTTATGGAAGCTCCTTTGTAGGTATCACATTCCTTTTCTCTTGCTGCTTTTTATATTTTGACTTTAATTTTCAGCATTTTAATTATGATATGTGTGGATATGGGCTTGTTTAGGGTATTCTTGTTTGAGATTCTCTATACCTCTTGAACTTGTGTGACTTTTTCCCTTACCAGGTTAAGGAAGTTTTCTTCCATTCTTTCTTCAAACAGGTTCTCTATCCCTTGCTCACTTTCTTCTCTTTCTGGCACACTTATTATGCGAATATTGTTATGTTTTGTGTTGTCCCAGAGCGCCCTTAAGCAGTCCTCCTGTTTTTTATTTTTTATTTTTTTTTTTACTTTTTGGTTCTCTGATTGAGTGATTTTTTTCTACCC
>NW_005362059.1:0-806 GCF_000412655.1 Myotis brandtii
GATAAGAAGAAAACATAAAAGCACAAATTGGAAAGGAGGAAATAAAACTGTCGTCCCCCCAGTCACCCCACCAGTCGCCTCCTGCAGAGGGGAGTTGGCCTAAGCTGTCAGTCGGACATCCCCCAAGGGCTCCCGGACTGTGAGAGGGCGCAGGCCAGGCTAAGGGACCCCCCCAAGTGCATGAATTTTGTGCACCAGGCCTCTAGTATTGTACTAACTATGTGGGGTGTCAGATGGATACCAGATTTATCAGGGTGGTCACTTAATAAGTTACGTAATGTCTAATTACTAGGTTTTACACCTGAAATTAATATAATTTTGTATGTCACCTGTAATTGAAAAATAAATGTAAAATAATAGTAATGATATTAGCATCTACTTCAGAGTTATTAAGCATAAAAATAAGATAATAAATATAGCATTCAGCGCAGTGGAACATGGATCAGGCAGTATAATTATAGCTAATAAATGCCTCTTTTAATAACGAACAGAAGCAGTATGTCTTTTTTATTTTATTATTTAAAATATACTTTAATTGATTTTTCAGAGAGGAAGGGAGAGAGAGAGAGAGAAACATCAATGATGAGAGAGAATTATTGATCGGCTGCAGGAGGCAGCTGATCGATGTTTCTCTCTCATCAATGTTTCGGACTCTCTATCTCTCTCCCTTCCTCTCTGTAAAAAATCAATAAAATATATGTATAAAAAATAATAATGAACAGAAGCAGTATGTCTTTTTTATTTTATTTTTAAAAATATACTTTAATTGATTTTTTCAGAGAGGAAGGGAGAGGGAGAGAGAGAGA
>NW_005362060.1:0-408 GCF_000412655.1 Myotis brandtii
ACCCATCCACCCACTCACCCAGTCACCCAGCCACCCAGCCACATACCCATCTACCCATCCACCCACCTAGCCACTCATCCATCTTTCCACCCATCCTCATCTACCCACCAGCCCTTCCTTCCTTCCTTCCTTCCTTCCTTCCTTCCTTCCTTCCTTCCTTCCTTCCTTCCTTCCTTCCTTCCTTCCTTCCTTCCTTCCTTCCTTCCTTCCTTCCTTCCTTCCTTCCTTCCTTCCTTCCTTCCTTCCTTCCTTCCTTCCTTCCTTCCTTCCTTCCTTCCTTCCTTCCTTCCTTCCTTCCTTCCTTCCTTCCTTCCTTCCTTCCTTCCTTCCTTCCTTCCTTCCTTCCTTCCTTCCTCTTCCTGCCTTCCCACCTTCCTGCCTTCCTATGTCCCTCCTTCAAAATGTATA
>NW_005362061.1:0-629 GCF_000412655.1 Myotis brandtii
GCTTTTTCTTGGAAGAGGGGTTAAGGACACATCTATCAGTCCTGTTTTGTCCTTTCAGCCACACCTCCATGGGGTGAGGGTCCCCACTGCAGGGGGCTTGACCAGCCTGAAAACAGCCATCAGCACCTCACCCAGGCTGGTCAGGCACCCCAGCGGGACCCCCATCCTTATCCGGGACACCCTTCAAGGCAAACCAGCTGGCCCGCACCCATGCACCAGGCCTCTATCTTCCTATATAATAAAAGGTTAATATGCAAAATGACCCTAATAGCAGAACGACTGGGAATGACTAGTCATTATGACACACACTGACCACCTGGGGGCAGACGCTCAATGCAAGAGCTGCCCACTGGTGGGCAGTGCGCTCCCACAGGGGGAGCTCTGCTCAGCCACAAGCCAGGCTGATGGCTGCCAGTACAGCAATGATGGCAGGAGCCTCTCCTGCCTCAGCATCGATAAGGATGTCCGACTGAAGCTTAGGCCTGCTTCCTGATGGCAAGTGGACATCTCCTGAGGGCTCCTGGGCTGCCAGAGGGATGTCTGACTGCCAGCTTAGGCTAAGCCAGCAGGTGGACATCCCCCGAGGGGTCCCAGACTGTGAGAGGGCACAGGCCAGGCTGAGGAACCCC
>NW_005362062.1:0-6818 GCF_000412655.1 Myotis brandtii
ACCTGAGTGCAATCCCACAGTGAGTCTTTCCAGGTGACAAATCGGGGCTCTGAAGGAAGCATATGGCCTGAAATACAATTCAGAATTTGATCTGGGCCCATGAGAACTTCTGACCCACAATGGCCCTAGAATGTGAATTGGCATGAAACCCAGCATTGTGGATGTGGGGTGATTTCAGAGATGGGGTTCACCAACATTAGGTGGCGGTTTTAGGTCACATCCCAGGAGTAGTTCCAGATTGGGGTTGGTTCCAAAGGAAACTGGTCTTCATATCCTCTTTAATGTGTCTATCCTCAATTTTTGTGCTCAAGCCAAAGGCTATAATTTCTCTACTAGACTCCCAGACTTCCACAAGGGAGCCCTCATCTGTGGGTGGTGGTCAAAATTGATGTGGAATTCAGGTGTGATTGTAGAAATCACTTATTCTGCAATCCTGCTGATGCCTCTCAGGATGTCTACTCTGCCTCTCTGACAGCCTCCAAGTTTTGATGTAAGTCCATCATTCTCTTTCTTAATAATGCATAAATTCAAGCACCTATTTTCTGATTTAGCATATCACTTATTTCAGGCTGGTTGGAGACTTTTCATATCTTCTTAGGTCTGACTGCTAACTAATTGCAACCTACTCAGGGTACATAATGTACAGGAGAGCAGTTTGAACAGATGTAAAGAGACTATCTATTTAGCCTAATAAATGTTAAATATTATAGGTACAATATTAGTCTTAAACACACAAATTTTTCCTGCTGCTATTTATATTACCTTATTTATACATTACAAATAACTTTATCCATATTTATGTAATATAAATAATACAAAGATTAATAATTTGTACTACTAGACCAGGCATTTGTGTCATTCGCTCTTATTAAAAAAAGTTTTTTTCACCCATTTCATTTATCTTATAAATGTTCAGTTGAGTCTCCAATTATGTACAGACCTTATGTATTTCAAGGACATGTGATGACTGTGCGTTTAATATAGTATTTTAAAAACTAAAATGAATTTTATAACACATTATTGCATCATATTGTTGAATATTTACATAGCAATCAGCTGATTTTATTAAATAATAACAACACATTCTTTATTCATACAACATACCTTTTAATGATTTTGTTTGAGATCAGATTGTATGGCTGCTTACATTTGGTTTTATTGGCAGGTGTCCTTTGATCTATCCCTTGAGCCAGTCCATTAATCTTTTAATGTTTGGTAATAAGTGAAAAATAAGTGAAATTTTAATAGTTACCACCTCTTATTTAAGTAGGAGTTTTCTGTTAAGTAGCTTTTAACCTTTAAAGATTTTAAATCATTTTTTATTTTTCATCTACAGTTGACATACAATTCATACAATTCATGGTGATTAGACATTATATAATGTTTTAAGTGATCATCCTGGTAAATCTTATACCCATTGGACACCATACATAGATATTGGAATATTATTGACTATGTTCCTTATGATGTACTTACATCCCATTCAATTTGTACATCTTTTTAAAAATATATATATATTTTTATTGATTTTATACAGGAAGGGAGAGGGAGAGAGAGAAACATCAATGATGAGAGAGAATCATTGATTGGTTGCCTCCTGCACGCTCTCTCCTGGGGATTGTGATCTTGACTGGAATCAAACCTGGGACCCTTCCGTCTGCAGGGCGATGCTCTATCCACTGACCCAAACCAGCCAGGGTAATTTGTACTTCTTAATCCCCTCACCTTTTTCACCCAGCCCCCACTCCCCACTCATCTGGTGAGAACCAAGTTGTTCTCTGAATCTATGACTTTGTATCCATTCGGCTTGTACATTTATTTTGATCTTTAGATTCAAATGTTGATGGATACCTATTAATTGCAATTTTATCACTCATATTTATTCCTCCTCATTCTCCTCCATCTTCTTCTTCTTCTTCTTCTTCTTCTTCTTCTTCTTCTTCTTCTTCTTCTTCTTCTTCTTCTTCTTCTTCTTCTTCTTCTTCTTCTTCTTCTTCTTCTTCTTCTTCTTCTTCTTCTTCTTCTTCTTCTTCTTCTTCTTCTTCTTCTTCTTCTTCTTCTTCTTCTTCTTCTTCTTCTTCTTCTTCTTCTTCTTCTTCTTCTTCTTCTTCTTCTTCTTCTTCTTCTTCTTCTTCTTCTTCTTCTTCTTCTTCTTCTTCTTCTTCTTCTTCTTCTTCTTCTTCTTCTTCTTCTTCTTCTTCTTCTTCTTCTTCTTCTTCTTCTTCTTCTTCTTCTTCTTCTTCTTCTTCTTCTTCTTCTTCTTCTTCTTCTTCTTCTTCTTCTTCTTCTTCTTCTTCTTCTTCTTCTTCTTCTTCTTCTTCTTCTTCTTCTTCTTCTTCTTCTTCTTCTTCTTCTTCTTCTTCTTCTTCTTCTTCTTCTTCTTCTTCTTCTTCTTCTTCTTCTTCTTCTTCTTCTTCTTCTTCTTCTTCTTCTTCTTCTTCTTCTTCTTCTTCTTCTTCTTCTTCTTCTTCTTCTTCTTCTTCTTCTTCTTCTTCTTCTTCTTCTTCTTCTTCTTCTTCTTCTTCTTCTTCTTCTTCTTCTTCTTCTTCTTCTTCTTCTTCTTCTTCTTCTTCTTCTTCTTCTTCTTCTTCTTCTTCTTCTTCTTCTTCTTCTTCTTCTTCTTCTTCTTCTTCTTCCTCTTCTTCTTCTCCCAAAAGACCCTTTAACATTTCATGAAATACAGTTTCGGTGGTAACCCTGTCCCACCCTTTCGGAGCCCCACCTTTGCAGCACCTTTTTCCATAAGAATGGCCTGTCCTTGCTCAGGACTCAGACTTTCCTAAAATCTCTCAAACAAGCAGCAGCTGGTTTCCCTGTGCCCCATAACACTCAATAAGAGACTAAATCCCTGCCATTAGCAGCAGCCTGCCTGGCATCACGGCTTGGCCTGCCCTGGGCACTTCCAAGGCCAACACAAGTAGCAGCCATCTGCAGATCACTCTGTAGCTCCTCTCAGGTGACCCAGGACTTTACACCTCCCTGGAGGCCCAGAACGACTGTACCCAGTGAACAGCTTCAGAAAATACCAGATTACAACTCTACACATCCATCAGAGACACACTCAAGGGGCAGACTCAGTGAGCACCAAAGCCCCACTGAAGCAAGTCCTGCTCCATAGGAGTGCCTCCTGCACAGCAGCTCCTCCATTATATTCACAACTGGTCCTCACAATTAATTGGCGTGGAGGTCAATTCCTCCCTGAGACACCAATAGCAATTAAGGCTCAACTACAACAAGATAGTGCACACAGCCAACACATGGGCACACCTAGAGTGCCCAGCTCAGGTAACTGGGGAGGCTGAGCCACTGGGTCCTACAGGACACCTACTATGCAAGGCCACCCTACCAATTCCAGGGGACACAGAAGCTCTACATAATACCTAGAAGCAAGCACAGGGAAGAATCCAAAATGCAGTGACAAAGAAACATATCCCCAATGAAAAAAAAGGAAGAAATCTCCAGAAAAAGAACTTAAAGAAATGGAAGCAAACAAACCACTAGATACAGAGCTCAAAACAATGGTCATAATGTTGCTCAAGGATCTTGATAAGAACTTCACGGGTCTCTTGTAGGCAGCAAAAAATAATGTTAATAAATAAATAAATCAGTAAATATATTACATAATTAATAAATATTTTATTTTTTTAAGTCAAAATCAGAACTCCAACCCAAATCAATGTACCCTAAAGCTTGAAGGCTGGATCACAGGGTGAGGAGGAAACTTTAACACAGGAAGCAAGGGGCACTGAGGAGGAAAAATGATTCAGAAGTTTGTCCCCAAGAAGCGGCGGTAGATGCTGTGGCTACGAAAAAAAGAGAAGTCCTCGAAGGCAGCTGTGAGAGAAATAAAGCCACAGTCAGGGCCAGGAGAAGTGACGTGTTTCCTTCCCTTATTTCCCTGCATTTCCCTCTGTGCTCATTGTCACAGGGACATCGCCCTGAGCTGCACAGTAAGAAGTGAGCTTGTCCCTGCTGATCTGAGCTCTGCAGGCCACAGGGACCCACGTCTTCCTGAAGCGTCTCCAGGGTTCAGGTGACACTGTCCATGGTGAGGACCCCAGGGAGGTGCTGATGGACGGGCTGAGGAGGAAGGAGACCCCGTGGGGGAGGCTCTGACAGGGAAGGATGTGCCCTGGGTCACCTCACCTGCCTGGGGTGTCTCAGGAGGCTCTGGGTCTATTTCCTGCTTCACCATGGAAACAAGATGCAGGCCTCTGGGTAGTGAATGTTCCCCTTTCTGTGGGGCTGCTGAGGTGAGAGCCCTGTCACAGGGAGGGCCAGTCTCCCAGGGGCCACACCCTATGTGTCTGTCTATTCTGAGGACACTGTGGCCTCCTGCATCTGCACAGCGAGGTGTAAAGAGAGGAGACGCCATGACCGCCACCCTCACGGCCCTGCTCTGCCTCGGTGAGATGGGAGGGGGACAGAAAACTTCCCCTACCTGGTGAAAGAAATAGACTTACAAGTCCAGGAAGCGCAGAGAACCCCAAACAAAAGGAATCCAAAGAGGACCACACCAAGACACATCATAATTAAAATGCCAAGAGCAAAAGACAAAGAGAGAATCTTAAAAGCAGCAAGAGAAAAAAAGTCAGTTACCTATAAGGGAGTACCCATACGACTGTCAGCTGATTTCTCAACAGAAACTTTGCAGGCCAGAAGGGAGTGGCAAGAAATATTCAAAGTGATGAATAGCAAGAACCTACAACCAAGATTACTTTATCCAGCAAAGCTATCATTCAGAATTGAAGGTCAGATAAAGAGCTTCACAGATAAGGAAAAGCTAAAGGAGTTCATCACCACCAAACCAGTATTATATGAAATGCTGAAAGGTATCCTTTAAGAAGAGGAAGAAGAAGAAAAAGGTAAAGATACAAATTATGAACAACAAATACACATCTATCAACAAGTGAATCTAAAAATCAAGTGAATAAATAATCTGATGAACAGAATGAACTGGTGATTATAATAGAATCAGGGGCATAGAAAGGGAATGGACTGACTATTCTTGGGGGGGAAAGGGGTGTGGGGGATGCGAGAAGAGACTGGACAAAAATCGTGCACCTATGGATGAGGACAGTGGGTAGGGAGTGAGGGCGGAGGGTGGGGTGGGAAGTGGGAGGAGGGGAGTTATGGGGGGAAAAAAGAGGAACAAATGTAATAATCTGAACAATAAAGATTTAATTTAAAAAAAATTAAAGATCACTCTGTAGCTCCTCTCAGGTGCCCCAATAAGTACTTGACTTTATACCTCCCTGGAGGTCCCAGAATGACTGTACCCAGTGAACAGCTTCAGACAATACCAGATTACAACTCTACACATCCAGCAGAGACACACTCAAGGGACAGACTCAGTGAGCACCAAAGCCCCGCTGAAGCAAGTCCTGCTCCATAGGAGTGCCTCCTGCACAGCAGCTCCTCCATTATAGTCACAGCTGGTCCTCACAACCAATTGGCCTGGAGGTCAATTCCTCCTAGTGATGCCAATAGCAATCAAGGCTCAACTACATCAAGACAGTGCACACAGCCCACACATGGGCGCACGTACAGGGCCCAGCTCAGGTAACTGGGGAGGCTGAGCCACTGGGCCCTACAAGACACCTACTATGCAAGGCTACCCTCCCAATTCCAGTGGACATAGCAGCTCCACATAATACATAGAAACAAGCACAGGGAAGCAGCCAAAATGCAGACACAACGAAAAATGTCCCCTATGAAAGAAAGGAAGAAAGCTCCTGAAAAAGAACTAAATGAAATGGAAGCAAACAAACTACTACATACTGAGTTCAAAACAATGGTTATAAGGTTGCTCAAGGATCTTAATAAGAGCTTCAAGGGGCTTAATGAGAATTTCAAGAATCTTAGAACATCAAAGACACGAAAAAGAACCAGTCAGAAATTACACATACACTAACTGAAATAAAGAATCATTAACAGGGATTCAACATTAGAATACAGGATGCCAAGAATTAAATCAGCAATTTGGAATATGAGGAAGCATAAAACGCCCAATCAGAAAAGCAAACAGAATCTAAAAATATGAAGATAGTGTAAGGAGCCTCTGGGACAACTTCAAGGGTACCAACATTCACATTATGGAGGAGCCAGAAGGAGAAGAGACAGAGCAAGATATTGAAAAGCTTTTGGAAAATACAGTGACAGAAATCTTCCCCTACCTGGTGAAAGAAATATACTTACAAATCCAGTAATTACAGAGTCCCAAGCAAGAGGAACCCCAGGAGGCCCACACCAAGACACATCATAATGAAAACACCACGGATTAAAGACAAAGATATCATCTTAAAAGCAGTAAGAAAAGCAGTTACCTAAAAGATACCGCATATATCACTGTCAGCTGATTTCTCAACACAAACTTTGCAGACCAGAAGGAAGTGGCAGTGATGCAAAGCAAGGACCTACAACCAAGATGACACTACACAGCAAAGCTATCATTAAGAGTGGAGGGTCAGATAAAGAGCTTCACAGAGAAGAGAAGGCTAAAGGAGTTCATCACCAACAAATCAATATGAAATGGCAAGAGGAAGAAGAAGAAGAAGAAGAAGAAGAAGAAGGAAAATAAAGAAAAAGAAGAAGAATAAGAAGAAGAAGAAGAAGAAGAAGAAACAAGAAAATGGCAATAAATACATATCCAGCAACAATTGATCTAAAAATCATCTTAATCAAATATGGAATCTAATGAACAAAATAAACTGATGAGAATAAAGAAGAACCAGAAGCATGGACTGATGAATTTCAGAAGGAAGGGGGAGGTGGTCAGGAAGAGATTAAACAAAGATTATAGGCACATATGATGGGAT
>NW_005362062.1:6898-9344 GCF_000412655.1 Myotis brandtii
GGGAGGAACGGGGTGGGGGGGCAGAATAGGGGGGGGGGGAAGGTGACATCTGTAATACTTTCAACAATAAGCATTTCAAAAAAATAAAATGGGTCTCTTGTAAGCAACAAAAATAATAAATAAATAAATAAATAAATGTCTGTTTTAAGTCAAAATCAGAACTCCAACCCAAATCAGTGTCCCCTAAAGATTGAAGGCTGGACCACAGGATGAGGAGGAGACTTGAACACAGGACACAAGGGGCACTGAGGAGGAAAATTTCCTCAGAAGCTTGTCCCCAGGAAGGTGCAGTAGATGCTGTGGCTAAGAAAAAAAAAAAGAAGAAGGTGGCTGATATAAACAAAGCCAAACTCTGGGGCCAAGAAAAGGGACCTGTTTCCTTCCCTTATTTTCCTGCATTTCTCCTCTGTGCTCATTGTCATAGTGACATCGCCCTGAGCTGCACAGTTGGATGGTGAGTGAGTGTGTTGGATGGTGAGCTCTGCAGGCCACAGGGACCCACCTCTTCCTGAAGCGTCTCCAGGCCCGGGTGACACTGTCCATGGTGAGGACCCCAGGGAGGTGCTGATGGACGGGCTGAGGAGGAAGGAGACCCCGTGGGGGAGGCTCTGACAGGGAAGGACATGCCCTGGGTCACCTCAGCTGGACGGGGCATCTCAGGAGGCTCCGGGTCTACTATCTGTTTCACCATGAAAATGAGAGCCAGGCTGCTAGAGAGAGGTTGTGCTCTCCCCAATAGGCTGCTGATGTGACAACCCTGTGACAGGAAGGACCGGCCTCCAACAGTGACATCGCCCTGAGCTCCACAGTTGGATGGTGAGTGAGTGCGTTGGATGGTGAGCTCTGCAGGCCACAGGGACCCACCTCTTCCTGAAGCGTCTCCAGGCCCGGGTGACACTGTCCATGGTGAGGACCCCAGGGAGGTGCTGATGGACGGGCTGAGGGGGAAGGAGACCCCATGGGGGACCCCATTATTGTCCCATCTATGGATTGAGGCACCTTCGCTGGGAGGGGAAGGCTCTGTCAGGGAAGGACGTGCCCGGGGTCACCTCACCTGCAAAGGGCGTCTCAGGAGGGTCTGGGTCTATTTCCTGCTTCACCATGGAAACCAGATGCAGGACTCTGGGAAGGGAATGTTCCCCTTTCTGTGGGGCTGCTGACGTGAGAGCCTGGTGACAGGGACGGCCAACCTCCCAGGGGCCTCACCCTGTGTGTCTGTCTGTTCAGAGGACACTGTGGCCTCCTGCATCTGCACAGCGGGGTGCAAAAAGAGGAGACGCCATGACCCGCACCCTCAGGGCCCTGCTCTGCCTCGGTGAGATGGGAGGGGGGAGGGGACCCTGGTCTGTCAGGACCCAGGACTCAGGAGGCTCATGGGGAGGAGGGTGCTGCTCAGGGTTCAGGGCAAATCTCTCACAGGGACTCTCTTCCAGGGCTGAGTGTGGGCCTCAGGACACCAGTGCAGGCAGGTGAGTCTCCCCAGGAGTCCCTGGTCCCACTCCTGACTGGGGATGAGGGGCCACAACACAGGCAGCTGGGGATGGAGAACAGCAGTTCTGGGCTGACAGATAGGTAACACCTGGGAAGGTCCTGGCCTGAAAGCTTCGACTGAGGGTGAGAATGTCTTAAACCCAGCTACTGGTTTCCTTCCAGGGCCTCTCCCCAAACCCACCATCTGGGCTGACCCAGGCCCTGTGATTCCCTTGGGGAGCCCCGTGACCATCTGGTGTCAGGGGACCCCAGGGGCTGAGGAGCACCTGCTGTATAAAGAGGGAAGACCACGACCATGGAAAAGACCGGAGCTACTGGAGCTGGGGGACAGTGCCAAGTTCTCCATCACATACATGACAGAGCAAGATGCTGGGAGATATCGCTGTTACTATCGCAGCCCTGCTGGCTGGTCAGAGCCCAGTGACCCCCTGGAGATCCTGGTCCCAGGTGAGTCCTATTATTGTCCCATCTATGGATTGAGACACCTTCGCTGGGAGGGGAGCCCCATGTGAGAGAGTGAGGGGAGCACAAGGGCTCCTGGGCCAAAGACACAGAGAGAGACAGTGAGACCTGGGGGCCAGGCCAGGAGAAGGGGGTTATGGGAGGAGCAGCCCCTGTAATTCATGTCTGGTCTCCCCAGGTGAGTCTGGGAAGCCCTCCCTCCTGAGCCAGCAGGGCCCTATCGTGGCCTCTGGACAGAGCCTGACCCTCCAGTGTCGCTCTGATGTCGGCTATGACAGATTCTCTCTGTCCAAGGAGGGGGGACGGGACCTCGCCCAGAGCCTTGTCCTGCAGCCCCAGGCCGGGCTCTCTCAGGCCCACTTCCTCCTGGACACTGTGAGCAGCTCCCATGGGGGCCGGTACAGATGCTACGGTGGATACAACCTCTCCTCTGAGTGGTCGGCCCCCGGTGACCCACTAGACATCTTGGTGGCAAGTGAGGGGCCAGTGGGTT
>NW_005362062.1:9568-13511 GCF_000412655.1 Myotis brandtii
CTGGTGACTCTCAGGTCAGAACAAGGTGGGCAGGCAGCCCTCACCCTTCCTCCCTCTCTCTAGGATGGCTGCCTGATAGACCCTTCCTCGCGGTGCAGCCAGGCCCCAGGGTGGCCTCAGGAGAGAACGTGACCCTGCGGTGTCACTCACAGAGCCCAAGGGACACGTTTCTTCTGTGCAAGAAGGGGGCAGCCGGTCCCCCCCTGCGTCTGAGATCAAAGTACCGAGCCGGGCAGTACCAGGCAGAGTTCTCCATGAGTCCTGTGACCTCTGCCCACGGGGGCACCTACAGGTGCTACAGCTCAAATGGCACCTCCCCCTTCCTCCTGTCACTCCCCAGTGAGTCCCTGGAGCTCCTGGTCTCAGGTGAGGAACCCCCAGCCCTTTCTGCTGAGCTGTCAGCTCAGGGTCCTGTCCCCAGAAGGATTATGGGCTTGAAAGGGAGGGAGGGGCTCTGGGGATCATCACCCAGAGGTGATCTGACACTCAGAGACACTCTGCCCCGTGCTCAGCCCTCCCCCTCACCTGGTCCAGAAGGTACTAGGTGGGCACTGTGAGGGTCTGAGGGCAGATGCAGGAGGAGTCTGAGTGAGATGGGGAGCCAGGGTTGGCCCCAGAGTCTCACACTTTGTCCTCCTTCCCTAGACCCTCTGGTACCCCAGCTCCCCAACAACAGGGACCATGTCCACAGTTGTTCAATTCTGGGTCTCCTTGGCTCAGAGGGAGTACTGTCCACCCCAGGGAAGTTCTGAGTCTCTTAGAGGATCTAGCGCCCCCCCACCACGCCCCACTCGGAGACAGGCTTGTGTCCCAGGGGACCAAGTATTCTAGGAGAAATTTCAGGGAACTACTGAGCTCCAAGGCCTCTGAGGATTCTCCCCCCGCCCCATGGAGTCAGGCCTAAGAAGGAGAAGTGAGGCAGGTGACAGGTGGGTGGTCATGGCAGAGGGAGATGTTGGGGCCCAAGGCTGAGGGAGAAGTAGAGGCCGGAGAGTTGGAGAGAGGACAGGGGGACATTCCCTGGGCTGCTCATTTCCAGAGGCCCTTGGATGGAAGCCCTCACCACACAGGTGGGGTCCTGAGCCTTCTCAGAGCAGGACAGGTGGCTGCTCTGCCCAAGGTGGGATCTGCAGTGGGTGACAGTGCCGTACCCACTGCTGTAGTGAGAAGTGTCCCCACCTGTGGGCACCAGCCTGCAAGGCCCTGTTCCCCCTGGAGGCCTCCAGGCCCTCAGTCCCCACCTGAGACTCAGGTAAACCATGGAGGGCTCATGAGGAACTAGGGGGTCCGGCCCAGACACTGTGAAATTCACGTTTGCTCTCTGCATTTTCTGTGCATACCTCTCATTATTGCTCTTTTGCTGGAAACTTGTAGGCAATACTTGCATAAATAATTTTAAACTGCAAACATTTAGACTTTAAAAACATGGATTTCTCATTATTTTAACGGGGGTTATATTAAATCTATGTATTTATTATGAAGAATACCTTCTTATCTACATGAAGTTCCTTTAAAAAGATGCTTCAAAATATTAAAATTTAAAAATATGTCTTTATTGATTTCAGAGAGGAAGGGAGAGGGAGAGAGATACAGAAACATAAATGATGAGAGAGAATCATTGATCTTCTGCCTCTTGCATGCCCCACACAGGGGATTGAGCCCACAACCTAGGCATGTGCCCTGACCAGGATTCTAACCATGACCTCCAGGTTTATTGTTGGACGCTCAACCACTGAGCCACACCAGCTGGGCTCAAAATGTTAAATTTCGACTTCAGGTGCATTTTTTACTTTTTTTCAGAAAATTGTCCTCACTGATAGCTGAAGAATTGCTCAAGGTCTACATATATACATGTATGCATATTTGAGACCAACCCAGCACAGACAGTCGTGTCCTGTCAAGGGGTAGTGGCTACCCTGGGTGGACATCCAGGGTCCTGGGTTACTTTGTCCTGCCCTGACCTCTGTGACTCTTTTCCCATAATCCCCAGCCTCCCACTCCCAAGACTACACTGTGGAGAATTCCATCCGGATGGGCGTGGCTGGATTGGTCCTGTTGGCGCTCGGGGTGCTGCTCTTTTGGTCTCGAAACAGCCAGATAAACACCAGGATGCAGCCAGGACGTGAACATGGAGGGAACAATGCACAATTCAGAGAGGAGGATCTTGGGAAGGTTCTGTAAGATAATGTGGGACATATGCTGAGGGACCTGTCTGGGACTCCTTGCAGGTGGAGGAGTCATTGCTCATGTGCAGGGACAAGGTCTGGACCTTCTGCCCTTGAACTGTGGTCCTTTCCCTCCCGATCCCTGTGAGTCCGGTGACTGGTTCCTGACTTTCCCCATTTTGGTGAAATTAGCATTTATCCCAGGTGGCAGGCATAGGTCCACACCTCCCTACACTTGCATCGAATATGTTTTCCTTTATTGCTAACCACATGAACCTTCATGTCTGTATGGAGTCCCCATCTCCTGAGTCCAGAGCTCGCCGTCTATTGTAATCAATCTACAGGGTGCACAATCCATCCTGCAAGAGGTAAACCCACAGGAGGTCCTAACACCCTCTCTGGACTCCACACAGCCCTTCCCTGCCCTCCAAGGCCACCTGTGTACTTTCTGAAGAAACCTCACCCCTTGGGATGAAGGCCTGATTGTTTGAAGGGGTTTCCTGGTCTGCGCTGCTTCTGAAAACCCCATTGTCCAAAACACAGTGAAACACACAGAAAACTTGTTACAGATGTGCATCCTTGAAACCTATGTCATGTCATTCACCGATGGCACCCCAATAAATTTAATATAAAAACATTGATTCTTGGCATAGTTTACTTTCTCTGGTGTATATGCCCCCTTCATGGCCAACGTCAAGTGCCCATGTAAGGTCCTCACGCAGACTTGGAAAGCGACACACAAACCGACTTTCACAAAACAGTACAATTCAATGTGAGACACCGTTAATACCACATTGATAGCCCACAGTGCTCCTAAGTCCCTTCTAGTTGATGTGTAACGATGGTTTCTACTTTAATGTTGGGGCACAGTTTCTGTGAAAACAGGAGACCACAGTCCCAACATGTCCAGCTGAGATGCACAAAGGAATGTTTTACTATCAGTTGTGGGAGAGAATCATGAGTCCATAGAATCCTACTGCATTACTTGTAGGAGTGCCAATTATATTCATCAATTCAGAGACTACATGACACTCATCCAGTTAGAGACACACAGCTATGTCTTTAAGTACATGCTTTAGAGAAAATGTGCACATGTGCATCGACAAGAGTTATTCTTATTAACCAATTTCCCAGAAAAAAACGCTCTAAGATTGTATGCACAAGAAAAGAGACATTTTGGTGTCCTGTATAAAAAATTATCAAATAATATATATCAATCAAAATGCACAACTTGAAATTGCAAGGGTCATGTATATCCATCATCACATATAATAACTAATACATGTAGATTATTATAAAATGATGTATTTAGGATTATTCCATTTACCCAACATTAAAAAAGAGACATTAAAGAAAAGGAGACATTGTGTATTATTTAGGGATGTACACCTAAGATACACCTTGCAAATAAAGGAAAGAAAAGAATTCCAGGAAATCCATGATGATTACAAGTTGGGAAGTGTTGAGTGGTTTTGTTCAGGATGGAAACCACGGAGTCTTCTGGAATCATGGCCACCTTCTTCTCAATGTTCATTTGATGACTCATAAATCTACTTGTCACTACTCACAGATAGAGCATTTCTGTTCTATGACCTTCATTATTCCCCACACAAGTTAGTGAGGTGGAGATGAACTAGGGGGGAAAGCCACACCCTACACGAGTGACACATCTACCACTAAGTGGTTGCTGATCACGTGCAGCAAACCCTTCCCATGTGATCATTGTGTTTTTCAAACTCATGACCTCAACTGCCTGATCAGCCTCACCTGAGTCCAGT
>NW_005362062.1:15563-15848 GCF_000412655.1 Myotis brandtii
AAGGGGCAGACTCAGTGAGCACCAAAGCTCCACTGAAGCAAGTCCTGCCCCATAGGAGTTCCTCCTGCACAGCAGCTCCTCCATTATAGTCACAGCTGGTCCTCCCAACCAATTGGCGTGGAGGTCAATTCCTCCTAGTGATGCCATAGCAATCAAGGCTCAACTACAACAAGACAGTGCCCACAGCCCACACATGGGCGCACCTAGAGTGCCCTGCTCAAGTAACTGGGGAGGCTGAGCCACCAGGCCCTACAGGACACCTACTATGCAAGGCCACCCTACCAA
>NW_005362063.1:0-507 GCF_000412655.1 Myotis brandtii
AACGCTGTCTCCGTGTAAAACATTCTTCGCCAACTCCTTCCACACCTTGGGGAACCCCTGGACCACTGGGGCTGGACCCCGGTATATGGCACCCAGACAGGCCGAACAGGATTCCCCTAGGTAAGCCCCCCCCCATTGAGAACCCCCACACTCGGGACGGATAGGACCCCACCAGGGTGCTGCAGACCCCCCTATAGAGGATAAGTAGGGTAAGAACGTGGATAGTACAGAACTTAGATTGAGAAGATGTGCCATACTGAGTCTAAAGAAAGAAGACTCTGTATTGATCTTTAGATTAAGAAGATGTGCCATACTGAGTCTTAAAGAAAAAAGACTCCATATTGATCTTTTAACACGTATGCTTGCTAGCAGAGGAGTTAAGGTTACTCCCAGTCAGACAGAATGTTTTATACAAGAAGTATGCCCATGGCTTCCTGAGGAAGGAACTGTTACAAATGTAAAAGCATGGAAGAAGGTAGGCCCACGGAGCCTTATCCTTAACCCCAC
>NW_005362064.1:0-1515 GCF_000412655.1 Myotis brandtii
ATGATTCTGCATCTTCTTAGTAGGATCAGCAGTGGAAACAAGGGAAGACACCGAAAACAGCTGGAGGGAGCCCAAGGAGATCAGTGGAGAACAGTGTTCTATTTGAGGAAATAATGGGAGAGGGCCTAAGGGGATAAAAGTTTTATCAGAGAAACATGGAAGAATATGTTCCTATGAGCTGGCCAAGCACATGTCGTATTACCAGGATCCTGTGAAGCACTAATAACTTAACATAGGCCCAATCTGGTGGGATCCCCAAGAACTGAACTTGAGGTAGAGTGCAGAGATTCCCAGGCAAAGACACCATCAGATCCATATATTTTCATAGCTAATGTTTCACATTCCCATTCATTACATATGAAATTCCTATGAACTCACTCTCCCTATCATCTATTTTCTTTTAATATTCCACATGGATTAAAATTCCATACCATCCAAAGAGATATAGTTTCTCTGACTCCTAGGACCTTAGGTTAGTATCCCTATTTTTAAATTTTATGGAAATGGAGAGGCACGATAATACTGCGTGTCCAGTTCCTTTCACTCATTAGTATATTTGTGTAATTCATCCATGGTGTATGTGAAGTTAATTTTGTTTCTTTTTGATATATGTATATCATTTCATGCATATTATTGCTTCATTGATTATACTCTTCTGATCATTCAGGTTGCTTTCACTTCGAACTTCTTGAAAATGTGATGTTCTAGGCAAAATATTACATAGATTTTTCAATATGACAATATATCTATGTGGTGAATGCTGAAGAATTAGAATGCTAGGCAATAGGGGCCATATTCTATTTTAACCCCTTCAAAAGTCAAAATTTCACATTTAACTTTCTAATGCAATTTCTTGTTATGGCATATCTAATATTACAAAATATTATCTGCATTCTCTGCCATTATTTTCAAAGCACAGGCATTCTTTCTCTTATAAACCTTCATTTTCACATCCCCAGATTCTATAACTATTGTCACACATTTTGGAAATATACTAACTGCTCTAGTCTCCAAGACAATATTCTTAGTGATAACATTCCTCATCTAAACAACATAATATATAAAGCATGTAAGTCCATTATGATTGATAATGCAATCTACACATTATGCAATAAAAATTAGCTGAACTAACTCAGTGACAAAAAGCACATATATCCTCCTCTGTCACACAAAGCTCATTCCACATTTACATTTGCAAACCCCAAATCAATAACACATTCTACCTCAACCCAGTTTTAACCCAAAGTATTAGAAATGTGAGCACTAAGTATATTACATTCACCATGGCATTTTGCTATAAATATGAATAATACTATAGTACACACATTCAAGAGACATGAAGATAATCTTAAACAGTGAATTAAGCAGCAGCGAGCTTGCTAAGATTGAAACAGGGACAGTGACAAAATAGTGTATAATTTCTTCAAAAATAAAAATTTATTATCCTTTAGCTCTGTCTGTATATATATCAGTATAACGAGCAATGTAAATATATTGATATTCATTAAGAACTTC
>NW_005362065.1:0-12793 GCF_000412655.1 Myotis brandtii
ACCAAGCAGGGGCCGCGGGAGAAGCGGGCACAGCCCCCGGTATCGCATGTGGTCACCGCTGCCTCCTGGTCATGCCGGGGCAGCACAGGCCGCACGCACAGCCCGAGCCTTCCCGGCCGATGCAGCCGAACTCAGGGGGAAAGCGGCCTCCTCGCTGGCGTGTGGCAGAAGCAGTCGTCACTCCAGCGGGCTTTCAGGCAGCATTTTCCCACATGTCTCCGTACACGGGAAGCCGGGTGTCGTCTTTCTCACCTGCCCGAGGTGATAACGCTGCCAGCACGGCCATGACATAGTGGCTTGGCAAGCCCCGGTATTTGGTATAACCGCAAAGCCTGTGCACTTATTTTTAAAGTACTTTAAAGTTAAAAAGAAAATCATCATTTTGCCATGGAAGTGATATAGTTATTTCCTTAAGTACATTTTCCTAATCAAAATGTTCTGCTTTCAGTGTGAAATATGAGTCGACATATAACACCAAGGCTCGACTGGAGTTCAATACTAGAGGATGAAGAGTCTGACCAGCCAGTTGGAGCCGTGGTTGTGAGTGCTTTGATATTTGAACTGTCTATGACCAGAAATGTATTTTTCTGTGAGTTTTGTTGAATGCCTCTAGGTACAGTGTTAAAAGTTTCCGTGCTGATAAGGGAGTAACACGGGCCCAGGAGGAGTCCTTAGGAAGGAAACCTTGATCCAGGAGGTTTCCACTCTGGTATTGCCAGTGGAAATATCCCCTATGACTCCTTTCTCGTGCTTATTAACACGGACTGCCCACATCCATCCCCGGAGAGTTTAAAAGAGCTTCAGACGTCCTTGTGGGCAGCTCCTCTCCAAGGAACCAGGCAGAGGGAAGAGAAACAATATTAAGAATATATATATCATGTCTATAAAGTGCCTTTATTCTTATTCATGATTATATGTATGTGTGTATATTTTTTTATGATTGTCATGTATTAACAACAAAACTTTTCATTTTCTCACACACACACACACACGCACACACACACACACCCCCCCCACAGGACCAGCAGCCCCGGGATGAACAACCTCAACAAGAGGAGCCACCCACTGAGAGTCAGGATATTACACCTGATGAAGAGAAAGCAGATGCAGGAGCTCCTGAGGTTCAAGGTGAAGGGAAAGGGAAGAAGACTGTGGGGAGCTGGGAGTCTGTCTGTCTATCATGTATTGTGCATACCATAGCTCTATGCAAACATATCCTGGAAATTGGGAGAGAATGTGAAGATTTTATAGTTTGTCAGCCCATCATAGAACACCTGAAACCAAGCCTATTTGTTCAGGGATGGTAGCCCCATTTTATAAGTGAGAAAACTGAGCCTGAGCACTTGACTCACTGAGAAATAGTTCACACTTCATTCCAAGGTTTGTGTTCTTCCTACCACCTATGTTGGTGTCTGAAATAGTGGATGGTATTGTATAAAATGCTAAATACTCAAGTGTGTCTGAACTGTAAGGTAGCTCAGTACTGGCCCAGGAATAGATGCAGTTCAGTGGGGCAGGTTAGAGCCTCAGAAAGGAGCTCAGTGGAAGATGGCCACTCTCTCCTTTAAGTGATGTTTTCCTATGGCATATTTGGTAAAAACTAAGTAATTCAGAAGACTGGCATATTGGTAATTATGGAAGTGTGTTTTTTTAATGACTTAAAAGGGAGTTTAATAATTTTAAGATTAGGAAAATCAAAAGTATCTTCAAATTATTATGAAACAGCAATTATTTCTTCACACTATATAGTATTTTTATCAAACACTTGTAGTGAATTATTTATATGGTTCAGACCACAGATTATTTTAGCAGTTCATCCTTCAGAGATAGAACTCATTTATGGAAGGTTACACCTACAGCCTTTGCACCTAAATGTAACTAGTTATTTTAACATAATAAGTTTCTGATTATTCCGATAAGGGATTGATGTCACTACTATAAGATTTGTCATAGACCACAAATGCCCTCAGTTAATCCTTCAGTAAATTGCATTTTAATTGTAATTACAATACTATCCATGGTATACACCTCAGATTTCTTAGATAGAACTCATGCTCACTACTCTTAGCACACTATGATAATATGTTGGAAATGTAGATGTCACTGGTTTACCTTCAGATTGTCATTCACTACAGGAAAACAAAAAAGATGAACTCCAACTTTCCATCACCCACATAATCATACTAGAATACAAGCTTTTATATTTCATTAACTGAAGGAAAAAAGGTTATCATTTCCTTATTTATGTTCCATGTTTACTGCTCAAATTGAGAACTTTTCCTAAGGTCCTGACATGGAGGCTGAGTTGCAAGAACTGGCTCATCCAGAGACAGAGGGCAAGAGCAAAGTTGGTCCTGATGTACGTGAGAAGGATTTACCAAAATTAGAGTGCTCTAAAATGCTAGAAGCAGGTATGTCATCCATTACAAATGTAATTTTTGTGGTTTTTCTTCTCCACAGTTGTGTGTTTGGTACTACAAAGGTACCATAGTGTGACTTTAATAGAGTTCACACATAAAGGTTTTTGAATAGTAGTTCAGACCCCAAATGCCTGAGTGCCTGACTTATAATCAAATAAAGAAACACATTGGCCCTCGCTGGTTTGGCTCAGTGGATAGAGCATTGGCCTGCAGACTGAAGGGTCCCAGGTTCGATTCCAGTCAAGGGCACATGCCTTGGTTGTGGGCTCGATCCCCAGTAGGGGGTATGCAGGAGGCAACCAATCAATGATTATCAATGATTATCTCATCATTTATGTTTCTATCTCTCTCCCTCTCCCTTTCTCTCTGAAATTAATAAAAATATATTTTTAAAAGGAAAGAAACATTGGATCAAAGTATATTGAATTATAAAATATGAAAACATTTTCATACTTTGGGGTATATGTACTTGAACCAACAGCAAATAATTTTCAGATACTTTTATAATTCCTACCTTTAACAAATACATAAAACATTTGTAATAAATACCAGTTTGTATGAAATATGCTGAGGCACTGAAGTAGGTTCTAATACCAGCTGTAATGTAATTTGTGTGAATCTGGGGGAATCTCTCAACTTCCAAGCTAATCTTACTCATATTAATAGTGAATCAAATCATATACTAAAATCATGTTCAATGCTGATATTTGCATGATATGGTTCTTTTGGATGCAATAAAAAGAATACCAAGAGCCCTGGCCGGTTTGGCTCAGTGGATAGAGCGTCGGCCTGTGGACTCAAGAGTCCCGGGTTCGATTCCAGTCAAGGGCATGTACCTTGGTTGCGGGCACATCCCCAGTGGGGAGTGTGCAGGAGGCAGCTGATCAATGTTTCTCTCTCATCGATGTTTCTAACTCCCTATCCCTCTCCCTTCCTCTCTGTAAAAAATCTATAAAATATATTTTTTTTAAAAAAGAATACCAAGATACTGTGTTTTTCCTTACTTGTCATAAAATAATCTTCTTTAGTCACATGGTTACATCTGAATTGAGATTTTTATTGCTACTAAGATAATGAGTAAACAATCCACTTAATGTTCCATTTACTATATGGAGACCTGGAAAACTGTTCTTAGATTCTGTCAAATTCTGAATTATTTTGGCTTTTAGAAAACAATTGCATTTTAAATATTTTTCCCAATGAAGCCTCAAATGACTAAATCATGCAATAGCAAGCAATAGTCTAGTTTCTATGTCTGATCAAGTAGAGAGAATGCAGGAAATCACTAATATCAAGGAGGTCTGAGTAAGATACCTATGCTAATCACACTCCCTGTCACCCTTACTGAGTAGCTCTCCTTAATAAAAATGTGGTCCCTGCTATATAAATACCTCTAAAATCATATCAAATGTGGCATATTGTAAGCTTCTGCCCTGAAAAATCAATTGATAAAATTGGAAGTTCAAGGGCTACAACATCAATCATTCTTTAGTAATCAACTTATGTTTATTGTGCAAATTATAACTTTTTTAAGGCCCTGACCCGGAAGCTGTTCTCCAGGAACAGGATCAGCCAAAGACCGGGGATGAGGACACTTATGTCAAGTATAAGATTTTAGGCAAACCGGAACCCATTAACATGCCAGAAAGAGGTATGCTATACACTAAGAATGCAATTAAATGTGTTTTTCGTTTCCCACAATGATATCTCTAATAATATGGAGGTAACACACTGTTACTTTAATAACAGGGCTCACATCTAAAGAATTTTGGAAAGTAGTTCAGATTTCAAAAGCCTGATTAACAGACTTAATAGACTATCAGCCATAGAAACAAATAAGACCAAAGCCATTTTAAATTACAAGTTTGAAAACATTTTCTTTTGAATATAAGTACTTTACGCTAATAGCTTTGAAATCCTTTCATATTTTCTGATTTAACAAATACATAATGCATTTGTAATAAATAGGAGGTTACATAAATATTCTAGGTACTGTGATAGATTCTAGTACCACCTTTAATATAACTTGTGTGATTCTTAGAGAATCCCTTACCTTCCAAATCCATCCTTACTCATATGAATAGTGAATCGAAATCAGAGATACTAAAATTTTTTTTCAAGGCTGCTTTTTGCATTCTCTGGTTTTGTTGCATAGAATACAATGAAAACACATATTCTGTTTTCATAACTTATTTATCTGTTGTCAGATTTTTTTCAAATTCTGAATTCTTTCTGGCTCTTAGAAAACAGTTACATTTTAAATCCTTTCCTCATTGAAGCCTCAGATGTCTAAATCATGCAATGGCAAGAGATCATCTAGTTTCAGTTTTTTTTATTGGTTCAAGCAGAGCATGTGCAGGCAATCACTGATGTGAAGGCAGGTATAAATAGAGTATCTATGCTAAGCATGCTCCCTGTCACCACTGTCAGTCTTAATGAGTTATTGTCCCTAATAAAAATGTGGACAATATGATATAATCACCTCTAACAATATCAAATGTGGCATGTTATACGTTTCTTCATTGAAACATCTGTTGATAAGATTAGAAGTTCAAAGACTATAGCCTTAATAATTGCTGAGTAATCATCTAGAGCAGTGGTTCTCAACCTTCCTAATGCCGTGACCCTTTAATACAGTTCCTCATGTTGTGGTGACCCCCAACCATAAAATTATTTTCGTTGTTACTTCATAACTGTAATTTTGCTACTGTTATGAATTGTAATGTAAATATCTGATATGCAGGATGTATTTTCATTATTAGACATTGAACATAATTAAAGCATAGTGATTAATCACAAAAACAATATGTAATTATATATGTGTTTTCCGATGGTCTTAGGCGACCCCTGTGAAAGGGTCGTTCAACCCCCAAAGGGTTCACGACCCACAGGTTGGCGACCCACAGGTTGAGAACTGCTGATCCAGAATATGATTGCTGCTGAAAATGATAACTTCTTTTTTAAGGGCCTGACCCAGAAATTTGTCCCCCAGACCTGCCTCAGCCAGAGATTTGGGTTGAAGATACAGATGATACTCCGTTCAAGTGGGAGATTTCACCAAAACCAGAGCCCGTTTACATGCCAGAAGCAGGTAAGTTATGAATTAGGAATATAATTTATCCCTGGCTGGCATGGCTCAGTGGTTGAGTGTTAACCAATGAACCAGAAGGTCACGGTTCGATTCCCAGTCTGGGCACATGCCCAGGTTGCTGGCTCGATCCCTAGTGTGGGCGTGCAGAAGGGAGCCTATCAGTGATTCTCTCTCATCATTGATGTTTCCGTCTCTCTCTTCCTCTCTGAAATCAATAAAAATATATTTTAAGAAGAATGTAATTTATGTGTTTTACAAATTGCTGACCACTAATTACAAGGGGTTCTGAATTTAAAGGGAGTACTTTAAGTTTAGGAAGACATTATCTTGTATTAGTCTTCTAAACGTTTTTACTTTACATTACTTAAACATTTCATTAGACTATTTACATTAGGGATAGTTCTCAGGCTACTCCAGGAGCCTGTTAAACATGGTTAAAATATATTCATAGGAAGGTGATAGCCTTTTTAAATTTTTTATTCACTGATTTTAGGGAGGGGGAAAGGAGACAAACAACGATTTGTGTTCCACTTCTTTATGTATTCATTGATTTTTGTATGAGCACTGACCAGGGATCGAACCCACAACCTTGATGTATTGGGACAACGCTCTAACGAACTGAGCTACCTGGCCAGGGCAGATCATAGCCTTTTAATGTATATGTTACTAAATAGATAATAAATTGCATGACCATCCAATATAAAAATTAAGAAAAAAGTACAACAAAATAAACCTAAGAGATAAAATATGAGATACATAATAAAAGTAAAAATCTGTAGGAAAAAGAAATATAATTCAATTAATAAATGAGAAAGACTGCTCATTTTAAAAACACTTGTGAAGAAATTAGGTATTGGACCTCAGGACACTGAAAGAAAACGTGTGAAGAGTATCCATTATTTTGCATAATCTGGAGGGGGGGTGGAGAAAGAATCCCAAGTTCCTGAGAGTAGATCCTGAGAATTCTTACCAGAAAAATAAATGTTAGCTACTCGAGGTGAGGGATGGGTTAATGACATACATTTACCTTGGTAATCGTGCCACAATATATACATATAGCAAATATACCATGTTTTATTCTTTCAGTATATACAATAATGTTTGGTAATTATTCCTCAGTAAAGTTTTTTTTAAAGCACACACTTTGAGAAACAAAAGTTGTTTTGGATTAGATATCTTTCTCTTTCTCTTATTCTTCCTTTTCTCTTTTCCTTCCCCCTCCCTCCATTCATTCTTCTTTTTTATCAGGTGTGTTTTGGGGGTTTTTTTGCCTTACTATAAGGCATCCTATATATGAGCTTCATGTTTTGGTGTCAAAAATGATGATAATGAGCCCTGGCCGGTTTGGCTCCGTGGATAGAGCGTCAGCCTGCGGACTGAAAGGTCCCAGGTTCGACTCCGGTAAAGGGCATGTACCTTGGTTGCGGGCACATCCCCAGTGGGAGGTTTGCAGGAGGCAGCTGATCAATGTTTCTCTCTCATCGATGTTTCTAAGTCTCTATCCCTTCTCCCTTTCCTGTAAAAAAATCAATAAAATATATTTTTTTAAATGATGATAATGAGTTAAAACTACAGTGACTGTATAAGTTATTATACAAATCAAAATTCATAAGGCATTATCTATAATTACACTACAAATGGAATTGGGACACATGGTTACCCTATTTAAACAATGGATGACATAAGGGCTAAAGGAGCCCAAGAAACATTTTTGCTTTGCTGCACCATAAGGAAGAAACAAAGGCAGTACGGGCCTTTCTGTTTACTTCACAAATGTGACAATTCTGTTTTAGCTATCTTATATTCAGAATAGTATTTCAAATCAAAGCATTTCTTGTAAATTTCTTTTCTTTCTTAAGGGTTTTCTGTTGGATGGTGTTCAGATTTTTCAAAAAAGTTTACACATTTTTGGCTTACTATTTAAAACCACCTTTTAATAGGTTCATTTCATTTCCTGTACTCTGAGCTGGAACAGTCTTTTAGTTTCTGAGTACCATTAGAAAGAGTGGTGTGTTTAATCAATATTGGTAAAATAGATGCTTGGAAGTCTATATCTTATAAAACCTAAACTTTGCCCTTTGTGTACCTTTAATGTCATCTAAATCTAATGAGACTAAGGCATGTTCCCAACAGTTATGTTTCTCTTGCAGGGGAAGGAAAACCAGCCATTTAAAGGAAGATGATCTGAAGACACACAGATTATTCTTATGTTGGATACTTCACTGTTAAAGTTCTCTCAATAAAGTTTTACAGCATTATCCAAGGAATCTTGCAAATCTTTTGTGAAGCGTATTCCCAAGTAGTTGATACTATTGAAAATTATATCATTTTCTGACGTTTTATACTCCAATTGAGCTTTCATATGCAGACATATTTATACATTGGTATTCTCTCCAGCAACCTTGCTACACATGCCTATTATTTCCCAAAGGTTATTTCTAGATAGTTTTTAAGTTTCATTATGCACAATCCAATCACTTTTGAATGCTGACAAATTTATTTCTGCTGTTTTAAAAATTATGCCTGTTTTTCCTTTTCTCATTTTACAACAACGGACAGACCCACCCAATACAATGTTAATAGAATCAGGATTAGTGTACTGAAGTTGTCTTATTCCTGATAGGAAAATGGAACTGTGAAGTTCATCCAGTCCTAGTCTGGTAAGAATTTTAATCTTTAATATATATTGGGCTCCATCAGACACTGGATGAAATCATTAGGGCCTGGGTAGAATAAAAGGGAACAGAACCAGAGGTACTTGCTGAGGCAAAATTACTCTGGTCCCACCTACTCTGTCACCTTATAGGCCAGTGATGGCGAACCTTTTGAGCTCAGCGTGTCAGCATTTTGAAAAACCCTAACTTAACTCTGGTGCCGTGTCACATATAGAAATCTTTTGATATTTGCAACCATAGTAAAACAAAGACTTACATTTTTGATATTTATTTTATATATTTAAATGCCATTTAACAAAGAAAAATCAACCAAAAAAATGAGTTCGTGTGTCACCTCTGACACGCGTGTCATAGGTTCGCCATCACTGTTATAGGCTATGGCATGAAGTAGCCAGGGGTTTCCGTCCTGGCTCTGACTCATCCTAACTGCGCAATGGTGGGAAAGTAATTACATACTTTAGGTCTGTTCTTTATTTCAAAAGAGAAATTACAATGTGTAAGTAAATTGTCACTATGAAGAAAATGATAGCATGAAGTAGGAATTATACTGTAAAATATTTGGCTTATATTCCAACTTTCAAATATTTTTTATTTACCTTTATAATTACATCTCTAGCAAGAAATACTGGTTTGAGTTTCTAATAGGGATATATGGCTACCTTTCTAAATGAATTTGAGTTTAGAAATGTATTTTACTTAAAGAAATATATTGATTCAATAGCAGTATAGCTGGTGTCGGACATGGCATTGATTCTACAGTTGGTGTATAAATAACTGGGGTCTGACAAGGCTACACTGAGTCATGGTATGTGCTTAAACTTTGCTCAATACTGTGTTTTATGCCAAAGAAAATAAGGCAACATTCTGATCATGCAACACCATACAACTCAACACCACAGTCTGTGTATCAATTAGTCAGGCTGTGCTCAAGTAGCACTGCACCAGACTGACATGGCCACCAGGTTTCCTACTGAAATTGTCAGCTTACCATTCCATAGATTGTAAGGATACAGTGAACCCAAGTGGATTCAAACAGTTTATTAATTACAGAAACACCAGAAGCAAGATCAGCTTGGTGTCAGTTCCCTTTGTCCCCCTGTTCACGTTTGACAGTGAATCAGATGTGCTCAGTGACAGACACCACAGGTGGTGGTGGTGGTAACTCTGCCAGTGAGAGCCCACAGTTGTACCCTAAGGCAGGGAGCAATTTTATAGTCTACAGCTGTATTCTCAGGTGGGGCAGGAGGGACATCTTGTACTCAACTGAAACTGGAGATGGATGAAAAACTGCCTTGAGTCAGCCTCAAGATAGGTGGGAAGCGAGTGAGAAACTGCTTAGTGGCAGCTTCTCAAAAGGCTGCTTCTCTCCCTTTGCTCCAAGGGGAATCACAAAGTGATCTGCCAATATTCTGATCAGCCTACAGTCTAGCTTTGCCTACACAACCTGAGTGAGGACACCGGTCACCAGGGCACCAAGGCAAAGCCGCTCCCTTACATGTCTGACACAAAATAAAAGGCCCTATGTGCCAGAACGGTGTTGCTCAGTGGTTGAGCGTTGACCTATGAACCAGGAGGTCAGAGTTCGATTCCAGGTCAGGGCACATGCCTGTGTTTCGGGCTTCATCACCTGTGTGGGGCATGCAGGAGGCAGCCAGTAGTGTGTGGGTTCTTGACTTCGTGCAGGAAAAATTCACAAGTCCAGGTGATTATGAGGGAACGTTTATTAAAACTGGGGACAGTAAAACAAGAAAGGGATTAGCACATAAGAAGCAACAGGAGAGCCTAGGCTGAGCTGCCTTATCTCTCTGGTAAGTAAAAGAAGGGGGCGGGGGCTTGGGAACAGGTTCAGGGCTTAGCCTGGGAAGAGCTGCCACTGCCCATTACTCCCCTGTTTGCAAGACTTGTGGGGTCCCTTAGAGTTTAAGAGATGCATGCCTGTGGGCGAAGGAGAGAGAAGAGGGGGAAGAGTTAGAGTTAGGGTTATGCAGCTTGGAGGAATCCATGTGAAGAATACTATAAGAACAGTATCTGCCGATATCACCCCCACCTACGCTCAGGCCCTGTAACAAACCTATGTCCAGATAATAACTGGGGAAATCTCGAATTCCTAAGAGGTCTCTATTTGCAGATGAGGCACCTGGAGCCCAGTAAAGATGGAATATCACATCTCTTGAGAGGGTAGGAACTGGATGTAACTTGGGCTCCTTGGAGGAGGCAAATGGGAGCTCAGAACAGCTGAAGCCCAGGGGTAGGGGGTAACAAGGGAAAAGAATGACATTTGCCCGGGACCACAATGACCCCGGAACTGACTTGCTATCAGGAGGTCTGTCACTCTGTCTCCCTCACACACCATACCTGCCTACTTGATGTACACAATGGAATCTTTACATTTCCTGGGAAAATGGGGGTGGAAAGTAGAGAGGTAAATCGACACAGGTGGGGAACCACCTCAGATTCATGAATTTGCACAAGGCACCACTGCATATATAGAGACCCCTGGCTCCAGTTTCGCCTGTAAAGCATTGTTTGGGCCTTGAGATTAGGAGAGAGCAGTCAGACGCTTAAGGAGGTATGGGGGAGCCTGTGCGCAGCAAGAGCCTATCCATAGCTGGATCATGTCCTTGTCCTGATGGGCAGAGCATCCTGCTATGTATTAATAAGACAGTGTGACTGAGGCCCAGGCCATGGGCAACTGAGTCAGTCAGTAGACACAGTCCCTGGGAGAGGGGTGTCTGTTCCCCTGAAGATACAGGAACAACATCCAGTAGCAGGGCTGGGGGACACCAGGTGGGTGCTAATTCAGTGGCAACACTGTCCTGCCAGAAATAGTCTCTCTGTGTCTGACTCTATAATGTTCTCTCATTCTTTCTGTGCCTGTTCCTTTGTCTCTCTCACACACTGGCCTGGGTGTGATCTCAGTGATACCCCAAGGGCCCTTGCTCTGCCTCTCCTGAAAGTACAATCCTTTTATGTGTATCTTCATGGGGAGCACGAAGGATCCTGAGTGCACAGGACCATCCGGGGAAGATGTGTTCAGCTGAAAGGGGCTGGGAATGGGGTTCTTCCTTGGAGCAAATGGGGAGCTCCTCCCCATACATCAGTGACCTGAGCCTCTGGCCTCTGAAAGGGGCGTGGGTCTTCTCTGCTAGAAATCCTCCCATGGCTCACTCAGAGTCCGTCCAAGTCCTCACCGTGGCCCAGAAGGCCCTACGTGTCCGGCTCCCATCACCTCTGACCTCAACTTCTACCTCTCCCTTGATCATGCGGCCCCAGCCACACCAGCCCCCACACTGTTCCTTCCTCATACACCTTAGCCTGAGTTCCACGACCACTCTCCCACTGGCTCTTACTCCCTATTGATGCTCTCCTCTAGGCTTTAGCTCAAATGTCACAAGCTTAGAAAAACTTTGCTGGACCACGCTCTCTAGAAATGCTCCCCTCCCATTTAATTCTCATCACAGCCATTAACAACACCTGACAAATTGCTGGCATTTTTGTGCTCTCTGTCCCAATAGAATGTCAGCTCCGGGGGTGGGGGACCAGGTTCTTTCTCTTTCCACACGGCTCTCTTCCTAACTCCCATTATAGTGCCTGACAGAAGCTGGCGAGAATGAATGTGAGGATGGAAAATAAATGACATGGAATGAGCATTGCTAAGAAAGTCACTTAAAATAGAGTCAGAGCCTAATAGGGAGGCGGGGCCCATGCACACCCTGTGCCTCAGTTCTCAGAGCTGCTATGAAGGTGCTACCCCGATGCTGAACAACTGCTGTAAGAACACACATGGGCTCGGTCTCCTTCCTGTAGTTTGTGCCCTCTTCCTGGGCATATTGTGACTGAGCAACCCCTGCTAACCTAGCCAGCTAGGGTTCATTTGCATGAAAGAATTACACTTTGTGGGGTTTGCTTTGTAAACCCCGACTTTCTTTGTTCTTTTCAGGGTGCAGTTTGGGTCGCTACCTAGATCTGCATCTCCGGGGTGGCCACTCTTTCTGCTCAAACACATGCTTTCTGCCCTTGACTGAGCCTGGGCCTCTCCTTTGGTGAACAAAAGAATGAGAGAATGAATAAATAAATGCAAAGTTGTGGCAAGAGGCATAGCTAGACAGGCCCAGGATTCTCCTAGGGAACGTGCTCAGGGGTGACAAGATGGTGACAAAGCCTGTGTCCTGCCTCACTAATACAGTGTCCCTGGGGCCCCTGGGAGATGGCCCCTTCCCTAACACAACCAAACATCCTGCTGTCCTGCTGTCCGTCTCACCTACTACTGACAGTTAAGGACGAGGCCTGCCCCACACCAGGCCTCTGGCCCCAGGCAGGCGCTCTAGCCCTCCTGCCCCTTGGGGGACTTTGGCTGCGCCCCCCGCATCTATTCTGCATGACCCAGGCAGGCACAGGCCCTCTCAGTGCCCAGCTCACGGAAACCCTGGTCCCGCCCCTGTTATCCTGCTGGCCACTGCGGGAGGCAAACTTCAGTTCAGGAAGGTTCTTCAAGGGTCCAGCCCGCAGTGGGCTGTGGGGTTCTCCTCCTGACGGCCCAGCTTGGAGTGGTCCATGCAGTGATCTGCAGACTCATTAGTCAACAGAGCCAAATAGCAACAGTACAA
>NW_005362066.1:0-500 GCF_000412655.1 Myotis brandtii
TAGTGATAAAATCCCTTAGCCTTTTTTTGTCTGTGAAACTTCTCATTTCCCTTCAATTTTAAATGATAGCCTTGCTGGAAAGAGTATTCTTAGAATCAATCCCTTGCTTTGCATCACTTTGTAAATTTCCATCCTTTCTTTTCTGGCCTGATGTGTTTCTGTTGAGAAATCATTTGATAACCTAATGGGAGATCCCTTGTATGTGACTTTACATCTCTCTCGTAGCCTGTAAGATTCTCTCTTTGTCTTGAACACTTGCCATGTAATTATGATGTGTCTTGATGTGGGTCGTTTTGGGTTCATCTTGTTTTGGACTCTCTGTGCTTGTGTGACTTTTTTCTTCCCCACCGCAGGGAAGTTTTCTGACATTACTTCTTCAAATAGGTTTTGTAAGCTTTGTTCCTCTTCCTTTTGTTCTGGCACCCCTATTATTTTTATGTTGCTTCATTTCATGTTGTCCCACAACTCCCTTAGGCTCTCCTCCTGTCTTTTAATTTTTT
>NW_005362067.1:0-731 GCF_000412655.1 Myotis brandtii
ATATGTAATACCTTAATCAATAAAGAAAAAAAACAATGATTACCTTTTGATCTTTTTGAGGTTCTAGCAAAAGACTGTATAGTTATATCCAGGAGAGATTTATCATAGTGAATCTCTTAATTCTGTTGTATTTTTCCTTTAGAGGGAGCCTGAGAAAGTTCATAATTATGAGGCTTTGTTTTTTTTTCTTCAATAATTCTTTCTTCAAATTATCTTTCTCCTCTCAAATGTTATCAAAAGCAGCAAGAAGAAACCAGGAGGCACTTTTAATGCTTTCCTTGGAAGTTTACTTATATATACCACCAATTTGTAAGTTTTGCTTTGTCCGTAACTCCAGGGCATAATTTTGGTAAGCTTTCTACCACTACATATCGAGAACCATTTTCTTTCTCCTTCCTATAACCCTCACTGTAGCATTCTTAGGGCATTATACTGGCTTGAATCATGGAGTTACCCTCATCTGTGTGCCAAGTTACAAAACATAAAGTAGTTTTTCCAGTGTTTTACCTTTTGTAAGGGCTCAATAAATATTAACTCCTTCTATCTATTAATCTTTCTAAAGTCCCCAGATGGAACCACAATCTCAGTTCTCAGTGTGATGTGGGACTCAGTGAGGTAAATCCCATTGAAGGGAAGAAGAACTTTAAGGCAGTTGCCACAGGAAGCCCTGGGAGAGTCTCATTCTCCTAGGGAATCACAGAATGTCTCACAATTTAGGAAAATCTGGAGAA
>NW_005362068.1:0-518 GCF_000412655.1 Myotis brandtii
TAGAAATTAAACATACACTGACTGAAATAAATAATATACAGAGATACAACAGCTGACTAGAGGATCCCAAGAATCAAGTCAACGACTTGAAATACGAAGAAAAAAAAATACCCAACCGGAAAAGCAAAAAGAAAAAAGAATCCAAAAATATGAATATAGTGTAAGAAGCCTCTGGGACAACTTCAAGCGTACCAACATCTGAATTATAGGGGTGCCAGAAGAAGAGAGAGAGCAAGATATTGAAAACCTATTTGAAGAAATAATGACAGAAAACTTCCCCTACCTGGTGAAAGAAATAGATTTACAAGTCCAGGAAGCACAGAGAACCCCAAACAAAAGGAATCCAAAGAGGACCACACCAAGACACATCATAATTAAAATGCCAAGAGCAAAAGACAAAGATAGAATCTTAAAAGCAGCAAGAGAAAGACAGTCAGTTACCTACCAGGGAGTACCCATAGGACTGTCAGCTGATTTCTCAAACAGAAAATATGCAGGCCAGAAGGGAGTGGCAAGAA
>NW_005362069.1:0-507 GCF_000412655.1 Myotis brandtii
CCAGGACCCTGAAAAGAGCAAAAACACACTCTGGTGAATTCAGTGCTGGGCCCGGGGGACCTGAGGAGTAGGCAGACTCAGCCCAGGTGTCCCCGTGTCCCTTCCCTGAGGCCTCACCTGTGCCCTGAGAGAGGAGGCTGAGGAGGAGCAGAGCCCAGGCCATGGTGGAGGTGCCCTGAGAGCGCTGCCTTCTGAGACCCCAAGCCTGAGCCTGGCTCCCCCAGACCTCTCTTATCCCCTCCTCCTGGCTCAGAGGAGGGAGGGGCCTCCATGCAAATCCACTTCCTGCACCTGCCTCTTCTCCCCCCCTGACCCCTGACCTAGATGCTACTGCTCAACAGACAGCAGAGCGAACCTGAGAGATTATGGTGGACAGTGTTTCCTCACCAGGGACCCCTGAGACCACAGTCGAGGGACTGGAGGCCACCTCCTGTGAGGTGTCCCTCCTCCTTGGGCATCCAGGCATATCTTGGCTGAGGAATACGGGGACTCCCCTCTGAGACACTG
>NW_005362070.1:0-776 GCF_000412655.1 Myotis brandtii
GGGGATCGAGCCTGCAACCTGGGCATGTGCACTGAGCTGGGATCAAACCAACCTTGACCTCCTGGTTCATGTGTTGATGCTGAACCACTGAGCCACGCCGGCCGGGCCCGAATTAAGTTGCTTAAATAGGGGTGGGGGGGATTAGGGTGTGGGCGTGAGAAGGCAGCCACGCAAGAACAAGCAGGTGCGATTCTCACACTGTCCTTCTCCCCCCGGGCAGGTTACCAGCTGAACTCGGCCGAATGCGTGGACATCCGCCTGAAGAGGGTGGTCCCCGACCATTACTGCCACTACTACCCCGAGAACGTCAAGCCCAAGCCCAAGCTGAAGGAGTGCAGCATGGACCCCTGCCCCGCCAGGTGGGCGCCCCGCCCGCTCTCTGTACTTTGTGTTTTCTTATTTGTTTTGTTTGTTTTAACGACAGATACATATTTCTTTTTATTAAAAAATAAATATTTTTATTGATTTCAGAGAGGAAGGGAGAGGGAGAGAGAGAGAGAGAAACATCCATGATGAGAGAGAATCATGGATCGGCCGCCTCCTGAATGCACAAATGAATAAGCGTCATGCAGATAAACCCATTTCTCTCGTTCTCCGGAAGCGAGGTATTTCCTGTTGCGCACACCAAGCAGGTCAGTCCCAGACGAAGGACGTGGCCATCGGCTGCTGGAACATTCGCTGCCGGTATCCGTGGGGAGAGACGGTGCGCCTGCGTGTGAGGCGCGTAAGGGACGTGAACGCAACACGATGACAGTCATCCGTCATTAGCGAACCTT
>NW_005362071.1:0-442 GCF_000412655.1 Myotis brandtii
TGAGCTTTAGCGAACAAACCTGGTTCCCCCTATCCCAGTGCCTCCTCCGCCCACCATTGCTCCACACCCTCGGCTTTGCTCAGCGAGCTGGGAGTTCTCACAGCCCCTGCTTCTTTCTGCAAGTGGGCGGCGGGGGTCACCAAATGCACAGCTCGGAGCAGTGGTGGCAGCTCAGGCCCCAGCCCGTTCTGAGAGGCCTGCTCTCGGTGACCTCTGGCCCGGCACTGCTCGGTGATTTGCCACAACCGCCAAGCCCAGACACCCAGGCTCCAGCTCCACTCACCACTCTGTCAGCCACAGAGGTATTTCTAGTGTACTCGAGTCCAGCATGTGTGTGTGCATGTGTGTGTATGTGTCTGCGTGTGTGTGCAGAACACCTTACCCTCACTGCTGTGTTAGAAAGGCTTTGAAGCATAAATTCTCAGCAGCCTGTTGGCCTGGA
>NW_005362072.1:0-551 GCF_000412655.1 Myotis brandtii
TGTGGAGCTTGGTCTTTCACATGCACCCCAGGCTCAGACACAAACTGAGGATCACTTTGTAGATCCAAACTGGTTGCCCAGCATAAGTGATAGGCAGAGTCTGACATTGGCCTGTGCCAGAGTCCCTCCAAAGAGAACCCTGAACCCAACATACCTGGTGGCCAGCTTCAGACAACAACAGAGCAGCGTCAAATGAGTTTCACAAGTAGCATATCCAATGTAAGATTTTGGCAGGCACCATATCCTGCTGAGGCAAATTCTGCTTTGTTTGGTCAGCACCTGCACAATAGCTCATATTCTGTGGTTAAATTTGACTCTCAAGTCAGCACGCTTAAGGGTCAACAACACGCATAAACTGGCCAGTAGCATTCAAGACTCAATTACAACAGGAGGGCCCACATAACCCACATAAGAGATATTCTGGAGTACCCAGTTCCAGTGATCAAAGAGACTGTGCCAGTGGGTCCCACAGGAAACCTGTATATAAGGCTACCAAGACTGGAAGTCATAGTGAGTGTACATAATGCATGGAAATAAGCACAAAGAGGCAG
>NW_005362073.1:0-754 GCF_000412655.1 Myotis brandtii
CTCAGCACAACATCCTCTAGGCCCATCCATGTTGTTGTAGATGGCAAGATTTACTCTCTTTTATGGCTGAACCATATTCTGTTGTATACATGCACCACTTCTTCTTTCTCCATTCATCTGTTGATGGACACTTAAGTTGCTTCTGAATCTTGACTATTGTAAATAATGCTGCAAAAGACAAATGGATGCATATATACTTTTGATTTAGTGTCTTAGGTTTCCTCTGATAAATAACGAGAGGTAGAATTGCTGGGTCCTTCTTTGACTCCTGCTATAGCTTTTGTTTTAAAGTCTATTTTGTCTGGTATAAGTATTGTTACCCCAGCTTTTTTCATTTCCAATTTCATGAAATATCCTTTTCCATCCTTTTACTTTCAGTCTGTGTGTCTTTCGATCTGAAGTAAGTCTCTTGTAGATAGTACTAGTATACGTAAGGATCTTGTTTAGCATATGTACTAGTAAAGATCTTGTTTTGCTATCCATTCAACCACTGTATGTCTTCTGATTGGAACATTTAATCCATTTGCATTTAAAGTAATTGTTAATAGATACGTATTTATTGCCACTTTATTATTCATATATTTTTTTAAATATATTTTATTGATTTTTTACAGAGAGGAAGGGAGAGAGATAGTCAGAAACATCGATGAGAGAGAAACATCGATCAGCCGCCTCCTGCACATCTCCTACTGGGGATGTTAAAAAACAAACAAAAACAAACAAACAAAAAAACACACCCTCTTTAAAAAAATAA
>NW_005362074.1:0-201 GCF_000412655.1 Myotis brandtii
AGCCAGCAGGTGGTTATCTCCCGAGGTGTCCCAGACTATGAGAGGGCACAGGTTGGGCTGAGGGCCCTCCCCCTGCCAGTGCACAAATTTTTGTGCACCGGGCTTCTAGTATATATATAAAGAGCCAGGGGCTGTCACGTCTGAAACAACCAAATGGACGACTCAACAGGCTGAGTGGGGCAACCAGGCCGGCAGGGGGGT
>NW_005362075.1:0-15447 GCF_000412655.1 Myotis brandtii
TCTCTCTCTCTCTCTCTCTCTTTCTCTCTCTCCTGCCCCCCTCCCCACTGCCTCCCTTCTACTCTCTCTAAAAACCAATGGGAAAAATATCCTCAGGTGAGGATTAACAACAACAAAAAATGAACCTCCTCATCCCAGGTTCACCAGCACTTGAACCTAAGCCTTCCTCCATCATGTACCACACTTTTGATAATAATTTCCATATTTTTTTTTTCGGCATCCTCGCCCCATACCCAGCCACATGTCGTGCCAGGGCAGACTGCTGGACTGGTAGAGGAATCAGCAGCTTACCTGGGCACCTGGAGCACATTCCATCTCTGTACCTCAGAGCTTTAATCAAGAGAAGAACTTGATCTACTAGTAAGTGGCTCAGAGCCCTGTGGCTCATAGAGACTTGTGGCACCTTCCATATCCCCTGCAGCAAAATCTACTGTTTTTGCAAGCAGCCTAATAAAAGTCACCTGGACTTAGAGAGCAGGCATGCAGGAAGTTCTGTCAAAGCGTCCTGCCTGTGCTAATTGTTAGGGCTGCTCATAGATATTCCATTTTCTCCTCCTTCAAGCATATGTGGGATGGTACCTCCCTGCTGCACTTGAAGTTAAGTGTGACATGCACTTTGCTTTGGCCAATGATATGAGAGCAGAAGTTTTAAAAACTCGTGCCTGATGCACTTGCCCTTTCCCTGTCTCAGTGGAAGCACGAGTTAAGATGCCACTTCTACCAGCCTGGATCCCACATACTTCATTACATATGGAGCAGAGCAACAGACAAACTTTTGTTTGTGGAATCGATAGGATTTGGGGGTTCTTTGTTACTGCAGCATAAGCTTGTTACTCCTGACAGATACAATGGCCCTATTCATGCGACCAGCTGGCAACCTCCCATTTCTGACCTAGCCTCACCTCTGATTTTTAGATTTCCACTCTGTTCAGTTCAGTCTCAGGGTTCCTTGGTGCACTTAAGCTACCCAAATCTTGGTTTATGGGTTAAGACCTGCTGCTGTACAGCCCACAGTGACTCAGCAAACTCTGGACTCTAGTGCTGCCCAAACCCAATACTCTAGGCATGGAAACAGGCACAATTTCCCCCAATCGCAGCACCTAGTCTTCCTATTAAAGTTTCCCATTCTAGCTAAGTTGACCATATAAATTTATTGCCAAAGTGGTTTTGAGAGTGAAAGGGGAGTGGGATGACAGGCTTAGTCAGCACTGTTCTAGGGAAATAGGGATGCTTCAGTACCCGAATTCTACTCTGTCATCTTCACAATAGAGGTCTGGGGCTGTGAGAAAAATTCCTACAGGCCTTATCTGAGGATAGATCACCATTCCCAGGAAATGTGATTAAAGGCCTAAGAAAAAGCATGTGGTGAAATTAATGTGTTTATCAGAGAGTGGACTCTGCTTTTACTATTACATGCGGCCGTGGACCACATGGGTGCAGCTGTTTCCCTAAGTAGGCACATGCAAATAGCAGTAGACATCCAAACAAAACCAAGAGCCCATGCAAAATCCCGCCATAAAGTATGAACACCCTGCAGAAACATTAACAGCATCTTCCTCCCACGGGTCAGCCTGGAGTCATTTCAGAGGAAGAAGGACAAAATCAAGAAAACAATCTTAGCAGCAAAAGTAACCATTTAAACCAGTGGTTCTCAACCTTGGCTGCGCATTAGAATCACCTGGGAATCTTTTTAAAATCCTGATTTCTGGGCCTCATCCTTCAGAAATTCTGTTTCTTTGTTATGGGGTGGGGCCACAACATTAGTAACAAAGAAACAGAATTTCCAGAGGATGAGGCCCAGAAATCAGGATTTTAAAAAGATTCCCAGGTGATTCTAAGGTGCAGCCAAGGTTGAGAACCACTGGTTTAAACAAAGCCACAGTTGATGCAACTTCTGTGGCCACGGGCCCCTCCTCTACTAGGCATGTGAAACATTAAATGTCAGTAAATATTTTTAAAGAATGCTGAATTCTCTAGTTAAAGTAACACATTGTAGAAGACAGGTGATTTCTCTAATCTGCTGCTATTCTGCATTTTTCTTTACTTTGTGAATCATCAGGATTCTAATTGGCTCATTCAAAATTTCAGTGGTCAGGAAGTATAGAAAATTCTGTTTTTCAGTCTGTCCCAATCCCCACTTCCCCAGGGCTCCACATTAGGCGATATGGGTCCCCAACCACAGGATTGTCACATGACCTGAGCTAGTCCAAGTACTCCCAAGTCCCAACTCAGGTCCAGAGATGGGAATATGAGCCAAACAAGATCACAGCATGTTTTTTCTGGGATTGAAACCATCTCTGGGCATCTTAGATTTCTAAGCTGCCATACCATATTACCACAAACCGGGTGGTTTACAACAGGAATTTATTCTTTCACAGTTCTGGAGGTTAGAAATTCTAAAGCAAGGTGGTAGCAGTGCCATATGGATAAGAATCTTTCCATGACTCCTCCTGGTTACTGATGATGCCAGCAGTCCTGGCTTGTAGCCATATCACTCTAACTGCCTGGGTTGTCACATGGTCACACCTCCCCTCTGTCTCTGTGCCTGCGACTGCACAGGTGTTCTCCTTTCTATGTGTGTCTCTATTCTCTTGTCTTTTTACAAGGATGCCCATTATACTGGATTAAGGGCCCACGCTACTTCAGTATGTCCTCCTTTATACTTACATCTTAATTACACTCAGACCCTATTTCCAAAAGAGATCACAGTCACTGGTACCAGGGACAGGACTTCCATATATCTTTAGGGGGGACACAAATGAACCCATAACACTAAGTGAGAAAGAGCTTCTCCCACTGATTGCCATGTAAGCCTGCCAACCCACCTGAGAAGTAAACAGAACCACGAGATGGAGAAAGACCGGAAAGGAAGGGCCCTATGTTATTCAATTCCTGGAATGCATCTATGTCCCAAGCCCAGTCCACTTCTTGGATTTCCCAATAACATGACCAACAAAATGCCTTTCTTATTTATAAATGCATTTAGAATGGATTTCTGACACAATCAAGAGTTCTAATTAATACATCTACCAATGAACAATACTATATAATGTGCTGTCAAATAGTTTTCCATAATCTGGATGGGGAAGAGAGGGTGGGATATATATGACTGGCATGAGCAATAACTGTTGAAATTAAGTGATGGGTATATAGGAAATTATACACACACACACACACACACACACACACACACATACATATACACATATATGAAGTTTTCTAAAATGAAAAGTTAAATCAAGGGTTAAAAACAAATTTCCCCCAAGACTCACACTTAAAGTCCAGCACAACTTTGGAGCCTGCTTTCTTTGTGATGGAAAGAAACAGCTCAAAATTTAACACTTCTCAATCCAAAAGCCACGCTAACATCTGGATTTCAACAAAGATAAATGGTTCTGGGACCCAAAGCAGCACTGACAAACTCTACCAAAATCAGATCTTCTGTCATTTTGAAACAGCAGGAACCTTGGTCTATGGACAATGCCTGCCTATCACATTTCATCTTTGGAAACAGCATGCGAGGCTCCTCTCCCCCGACCAGGAAAGCCAAACAAATGTTAACCCTGCATTCCTGCAGTTTTCTTAAGCCATCACACCAGCCCCTGCGGCAGAAACCAAGGAAAAGGGGAACTCCATCCTGCTCACTCCTCAAAACCTCAGTTTGAACCTCGTGCTCCAACCCACACCCCTCAAGCCCTGTCCTGTCCCACTCACCCTGCCTCCTCTGATTCTGCTTGTTCTATCAATGCCTCACCCATCTGCTGACGGATGGTCCAGGGGTCACCTGAGCTAGACTACCTTTGGTGAAGACCTCTGTAGGCTCCCCTCTGCCCAGGGGTCATACTTCCTCCTCTATTGCCACTCTGATCAGGTTGACCAATTCCTCCAGCATCAACCTGAAGGCAACAGGGTTAAAAAAGCAGACAAAAATAATTCCTACAGACAGGGCTGGGTCTATTCTTACCTTCTGCAAATGGTTCCCATTCATAAAAGCGGCCCATGAATGGCTTGTTGTTGTAGGATGCACACTGTACCTCCCGAATACTCCTACTGCTTTCTGGACACACCTAATAAAGCAAATAGTAAATACGCAATTAGTGTCCACATATATCTTTCTGTAGCCCCAGTCAAATCCTGGAAGACTGCTCCAACTGTAAATACTAGTCCTCTTATACCGAAACCAGGACTTCTGAAAATTTGCTGATTTTACCTCCACCAAAAATTTTAAATACAGCTTCCAAGGCTTCACTGCAAGTTTACTAAATCAGAATCTTTGTAAGGACACTAAATTTTTAGCAGGCTCCCCAGTTAAGTTTCAGAATCTGAAAACTACTAACCTAAACCTTCTGCTCCTGACACGTTGGTCTGCTCACTTCCGAGGTCATGCATTTCTGTCTTTGGTCATGCCATTCACGCGCATGGCTTAATATTCCCAGCAAACATGTATAGAGAAAGCCCTTACCATGTGCAGGCACTGCTTTAAACATGTTACACATGTTGACTCATTTAATCCTCACAACAACCAATGAGGTAGATAGGAGAGTTTGCAGACTCCTCACAGATGAACAATCTGAACATGGAGGAGCCACACAGCCAGCGAGGACAGAGACTGGATTTAACTCCAAGCAGTTTGGTTCCCACCAAACTCAGTGGGGACCAAACTGCTGCATCTCAGTGTCCTCCCCACCTTGTCTACATTCTGGTCTAAAGTCTCTCCACCACCTAATGAAGGACCTCGCAGCCATTAGCATGCAAACGCATCACCCAGAGATCTCCCGGGAAATGCATCCTACATCCCTCTCCCACGGCTTATCTTTCAGTAAGTCTGGGATGAGATCCAGAATCTGTATTTACCTAATTATCCAGGTGATTCTGATACTCTCAACTAGTCAAAGAAAATATCCAGCTCCCTATGGCTTCTTTCTTATTTGTAAATACTACAAAAGAGCAAAGAGTGACATAAAATAAATAAATGTGAAATAAGATAGTAAGATCAGAATCTCTCATCCAAATCATGAATAAAGTAAGATCAAGCACTTTAAATATATATATATTGATTTCAGAGAGGAAGGGAGAGGGAGAGATAGAAACATCAACGATGAGAGAGAATCGGCTGCCTCCTGCACAACCCGTACTGGGGACCGAACCCACAACCTGGGCATGTGCCCTTGACTGGAATCAAACCCTTCAGTCTCCTGGACAATGCTCTATCCACTAAGCCAAACCAGCCAGGGCTGATCAAGCACTTTTAATCCTAGCTACGCTCTGTTTAAGTATGGAGTGTGTGTGTATGAGTGTGTGTTTTAATAATCAGGAAGGAGAGGAAAGGAATCTGCCCCCTTAAATATTAAAACCCTGTATACAAGAAGTCTTTGGAATAAATTTTATATATCAGAAACACCATGTTTCCTGGAAGATGAGAGAACAGGAAGAAGAATGAAACCAGGTGGGAGGAGAGCATCTCCTGCTCAATAAAGGACAGTCGGGGAAGCTGCTGGTACAACCCTGCAGCAGCCTGAGCCAAACCACATGGAGCAAGAAGCCATGCAAAGGAGAACGTGATGGAGACTGGTGGGAAAAATGAGCTCCGACATCAGTGAGAAGCTGACAGGCCAGAAGGGCTCTGAAAGCCACGCTACTGGCAGCCCAAAAGCCAAACGCCAGGTGTCTCCAGGAAGGATTTGGTGTTGATGCCTTTTACAACCTTTTGGCCAGAACCAGAATTCAACTAGGATGTGATCAAGTTGGGCAACTTGGGAGAAGGCACCATCCTTGCAACCAGAAGCAATCACAAGGCTTTTGCTAAAAATACAGATTCTCAGGCCTCACACCGTGGGAGGGTGGGGGAAAGGGCCTAGGAACAGATGCTGGATTTGCTCTCTCAGGTGACTCTGGTGCAGTTAGCCTGACACCAGACTGTACAGCCACACCCAAACCTCGTCTCACTCCAAATCCCTTAATATGCAATCACAAAGTGGTAGAGCTGTGAGAACCAATTCCAATCCCTTTGAGGAAACTGAGGTCTGGAGAAGTGGCATACTTTGCCAAAAGCCCCACAGTGATAAGAGACAGAGTCCAGAGCACTGTCACCACCCACCCTGGCTATAAAAACAAAATAGAGATCAGCTGCTGGGTGGCAGGTTTTCTAAGGGAACCAGACCAGAGCAAGTAGGCCAAATGTCCTTTTCCCAAATAACCACGCCTATGTAAAGCCACCTGCCTGCCATGAGGCCCCAGCAAGAAACTACCCTAATTAACCGGCTGGCAGTTACCAGAATTGGAAGTTGCAGACCACAAAAACTTAGCCTGTCTGCTTAATCCCTTTCTCTTCATCAGCAAAATAGTGCCAATAGGCCAGATGATGAACCCATGCACTGTCAGAATCATTGTGAACTGCTCAGAATTTGATCATATAAATGTCTATTTTACCTACAACCCATTAAGTGAAAAAAAGTGCTAAAATGATTATGTGGTGTGTGTGTGTGTGTGTGTGTGTGTGTGTGTGTTTGTATAAAGAGAGAGAGAGAAGTTAAAAGTGTTATCTCCAGAAGGTGGGTTATAGACATTTTCTCTTCACAATTAACTTTTGGTTTATTTATACTAATTTTTCTGCAGTAAATATGTAATACTTATGTAATAAAAATATGCCAGAGGTGAGCTCTCCCAAACACATCTGGCCTTTACCACTTCACATGTGCTTCTAGTTTATAACCTCATGGTGTGTTTCCATGTCCCACTACTGCCTGGTGTACTGATTACATCCATATGCATCTGCCAAGCCAACCAGTTACAGGTGATAGATGGGTCATTCAGGATCCCCTTTCTCTAGTTATCAACAAGTACTTTATATTTGAGCACGGTCAGAGGCACGAGGACTTAGGTGGCATCCAATCCACAGTAGGGGGTCACCTACAATTGCCAGGAGGCAGCCAAGCCCAGAGGTTGACTATCCAACTAGCAGTTAGCATGGGGAGGTACAGCAAGAAGTAACATGCCCTGGCAGATGGGCATGACACTGTGTGTGACCCTGAGCAGGGACCCACATGATGCCAGGCAAGCTGCCAGTTAGAAGCAGGGCGCCACTTCCTGAGACGGAGAGGGATCTGGTAAGAGAAATGCAAGGCTCACAGGGCCCAGATGTGGAAGTGAGTTACTGAGATGGAATTATGGTGCAGATGAGGAAGCAGAAGCGTGGGGTGGTGGTGGTGGTGATGATATTAAGAACAGGTAACTTTTATTGAGTACTTACTAAATGCCAGACACTGCACCATATGATTTATGTATACTAGTTCATTTAATCCTCATGACAGTTAATATACTCATTTTACAAATAAGGAAACCAAGACAACAAAAAGTTAAATGAGCTGCCCAAGATCATGCATAGGGCTAATAAGGTGGAGTCAGTATCTGAACCCAGGCACTCTGTGTCTAGAACACATGCTAGTAACCACTATGCCATGATGGCCCTTGAGACTGTGTGGACAGCAAAGTTAATAAGCAAAGAATTATCAGACAAGAGAGCCTTGAATGCCATCAGGAGAAATCCTAGAGGCCAAGGTCAGAGTCAGCCTCTGAGGTATGGTGAAGTGACCCCGGTGTCAGGAGCTGGAAGCTGTGGGCTGAGGATGAAAACCAAGCTAGGCTGGGGAAATTGTTTCGGGTCTCTTTTGTAGTTTAGATTTGTTTTTACTTGTTATACTATTATCATTACATGATCTCCTCTCAGTTTACAGACTGTCTAAAATTAACATTTCATTTCACATTAGTTATGGTTTAAGTGGGCTCTTTCCTGATACCATAGACCAGGGGTGGGCAACCCCTGGCACGTGTGCCAAACATGGCAAGCCAGTAACTTTTGCTGGCATGCGAAACCCTCTCTTATAATCTTCCATTTACAATTTTTTTCTTAATATCGACTTTTTTATTTTTCAGATAAATTCAGTGTAGGTGCATCTTAGATAAATAAATAATTTTACATAACAAGTTATCTTAAAGACCATAGACATGGCTGACTTTGAAATGCAGTTGATTGAATTTCAGAGTAGCTCAATTTGGAAGCAGAAATTTATTGACCTTAGAGTTGACTTGGAAAACATTGAAAAAAAAAGCGATTAGAGACAGGAGTACCAGAGAGAAGTGTCGAAAACGAACTATTGAGGACTTGGAATGCCATTCCAGAAAATTTTTTCTGTTTAAAAAACTTTGCAACAGCGTTACTCTCCATGTTTTCATCCACATACGCTTGTGAATCTTTGTTCTCAGTGATGAATTTTGTTAAGTCTCGTAATAGGAGTAGCCTGACGGATGAAAGTAGTAGCTCGTGCATATCTCTGAAGGTCACGAAATATAAACCTGATGTAAAATCTCTGTCATCAGTGATGCAACAGCAAAAGTCCCATTGATAATATCAAATGGAATCATAAAGTTTTCTGTCGGACTATCAGTGTACATGTATACATTAAAAAATAAATGTATTTTTCATCATTATATACTGTGTTTTTGTCGCGGAAATGAATTTTATTATTTCTTCAAGATTCTTCACATACGTACACCTTAAGAGATATCAAGTAGGATTAACATGTTCTCAAAAAATTAGGGTTGGCACGCAGAAGAATTTTGAGTCAGAGATTTTGCTGGTTTTGGCACGCACTCACAAAAAGGTTGCCCACCCCTGCCATAGACTGAATCACCCTCACCTTATCAGTAATTTTGTTTTACACTGTGCGCTAGCTTTGGGCAGAATTTCTGCAGACAGCAGATCCCTTCCATAGACACAGATTCTTGGAATTTTCAGGCCAGAAAACTGTGACAGGGAAAAAGTCATGTTGATAGAGATCAGGCTCACTCAGGATGGGACCAGAAAAGACTGGAGCTTCAGAGCCAAGTGATGCCCCCTGGGAGATAAGCTCCTTCAAATGAGTCTCTTCTGCCCAAAGAAGGAGGGATGTATCCACTGGTCTCTTATGGAAAGAGGAAGAAAGATGCACTTCAATATAAAACTCTCAGGCCCTGGCCAAAGTTCCATCTAGACAACTGTCTGGGGTTGCTATGAGTCACAAGGAGTGTTATGGAAACTGGGGCTGTGTTTCCAGTGACCCTGGTTAATCGGAGATAACAACGGACTCCACCCAACTTCATTGTTCAAGTGGCCACTGTTGGTGATCACACAGTTAATTTTTGGTAATTAATTACTTTCAGTTCCCCAGGAGACTAAAAAGCATCATCTGCAATGAAAGTGGCAACAGGGAACATGACCTTGAAGTGTGCCTGAGTAAAATATGCACTTTTTGTATCCTTTGCATTGCTCCGGATTCAATCAAAAGATCAGCTATCATAGCATCATATGATGTATTTAATATCACCACAATAAGGAAATCTAAAAAAAACCCCACAAAAACAAATCTAAAAAATATCTCCACACTACCATAAGAAAGTGGCTGTGACCTTGGGCAAAGCACTTTGCTTCTCTAAACCTAAATTATTCTATCATGCCCACCTCCCAGGGATTTTGTGAGAATTAAATTAGTAATACGTTTAAGTTTCTAGCTCATAGCAATGCTCAATAAATGTTAGCTGAATTGGAATCTAAATAGACAACACAGGTGAAGCCACCAGTTCCAGAAGCTGTAAGTTCCTGAAAGGTAGGTGTTTGGAGCAAAATCCTCTCCTTTGTTTTCCAGCTATAGAATAATGTAACCATAGACCAAAATTTCCTACAAGTAATCCAGCACATTTTTCAACAAATATATTTATTATCTGCTTTCTCAAGCTATTCGGAATTCAATTTTGCAAAAACTCTTCTGCCACCCCACCACTGCCAGCACAGCTCACATGGAAAGAGAACTGGTTTTTATGAAGCCATAATTATCCTAATTCCAAAACTAGATAAAGACACTACAAAGAAAGAAAATTATAGGCCAATATTCCTGATGAACACAGATGCTAAAATCCTCAGCAAAATATTAGCAAATGGGATCCAGCAATATATTAAAAAGATCACACACCATAACCAAGTGAAATTTATTCTGGGGACACAAGGCTGCTACAATATTCACAAATCAATAAATATGATACATCACATAAACAAAATGAAAGATGAAAATCACATGATCATATCAATAGAGGCAGAAAAAGCACTTGACAAAACCCAGCACCGTTTTTTGATAAAAACTCTCAGCAAAGTGGGAAGAGAAGGATCATACCTCAACATAATAAAGGCCATATATGACAAACCTACAGCCAACATCATTCTCAATGGGCAAAAACTAAAAGTGTTTCCCTTAAGAACAGGATCAAGGCAAGGATGTCCACTTTCACCACTCTTATTCAACACTAGAGGCCCGGTGCACGAATCTGTGCACCAGTGGGTTCCCTCGGCCTGCCCTGCGGGATCAGGCCGAAACTGGCTCTCTGACATCCCTCGAGGGGTCCTGGATTGCGAGAGGGTGCAGGCCAGGCCAAGGGACCCCACCAGTGCACGATCAGGGCCGGGAAGGGACGTGGGAGGATGGCTAGCCAGGGAAGACCTGCGGGAGGGGTCCTGGGCATGTCCAGCCCATCTCATTCAGGCCCAATCGGCTGGACCCCAGCAGCAAGCTAACCTACCGGTCGGAGCGTCTGTCCCCTGATGTTCAGTGCACATGATAGCGAGCGGTTGAGCGGCCTTAGCATATCATTTCATATTACACTTTGATTGGTTGAACGGACTGGACACTTAGCATATTAGGCTTTTATTATATAGGATAGTACTGGAAGTCCTAACCACAGTGATCAGACAAGAAGAAGAGATAAAGGGCATCCAATTTGGAAAGGAGGAAGTAAAACTGTCATTATTCGCAGATGATATGATATTGTACATAGAAAACCCTAAAGACTCCACCAGGAAACTACTAAACTTAATAAATGAATTCAGCAAAGTAGCAGGATACAAAATCAACATCCAGAAATCGATGGCATTTTTATACACCAATAATGAACTCTCAAAAAGAGAAACTAAAAAAACAATCCCATTTACCATTGCAACAACAAAAAATAACATATCTAAGAATAAACTTAACCAAGGAGATAAAAGATCTGTACTTGGAAAACTATAGGACATTGAGAAAAGAAAAAGAGAAAGATACAAACAAATGGAATAATATACCATGTTCATGGATTGGAAGAATTAACATTACTAAAGTGTCCATGATACCCAAAGAGATCTATAGATATAACACAATCTCTATTAAAATACCAATGGCATGCTTCACAGATCTTGAACAAATACTCAAAAAATTTATATGGAACCATAAAAGACCCTGCAGCAATCTTGAGAAAGAAGAATACAGTTGGAGCAATCACAATACCGGATATCAAACTATACTACAAAGGCATTATAATCAAAACAGTCTGGTACTGGCACAAGAACAAGGATATAGTGCAATAGAACAGAACAGAGACCCCAGAAATTGACCCACACCATTATGGTCAATTAATATTTGACAAAGGATGCAAGAACATACCATGGAGTAAAGACAGTCTCTTCAACAAATAGTATTAAGAAAACTGGACAGACACATGCAAAAAGATTAAAGTAGGCCACCAACTTACACCATACACAAAAATAAACTCAAAATGGATAAAAGACTTAAATGTAAGCCATGAAACCATAAAAATCCTATAAGAAAAAATAGAGTAAAATCTCAGACATATCACAAAGCAATATGTTCACCAATACATCTCCTAGGACAAGGGAAACAAAAGAGAAACAAATGGGACCACACCAAAATGAAAAGCTCCTGCACAGGAAAAAAAAAAAAGCCACCATCAAAATAAAAAAGTAACCCACCATATGCAAGAACATATTTGTAAATGATACATCTGATAAGAGATTAATATCCAAAATATACAAAGTACTCATTCAACTCAACAAAAGACAAACAATCCAATTAAAAAATAGGAAAAGGCCTAAATAGACACTTTCCCAAAGTGGACATACAAATGGTCAAGAGACATATGAAAAAATGCTCAAAGTCACTAATCATCAGAGAAATGCAAATCAAAACAATGATATATCACCTCTCAGAATGGCCATCATCAACAAATCAACAAACAACAAGTGTTGGTGAGGTTGTGGAAAAAGGGAACCCTAGTACACTGCTGGTGGGAATGCAGAATGGTGCAACTACAGTGGAAAACAGTATGGAGTTTCCTCAAAAAATTAAAAATAGAACTGCCATTTGACCCAGTGATCCCATTTCTAGGAATATATCGTAAGAAACCTGAAACATTCATCAGAAAGAATATATGCACCTTTATGTTCATAGTAGCACAATTTACAATACCTAAGACTTGGAAATAGCCTAAGTGCCCATCAGTAGATTAGTGGATAAAAAAAATATGGTACATTTACAAAATGAAATACTAAGCAGCAATTAAAAAGAAAGAACTATTGTCATTTGCAACAGCATGTATGGACCTGGAGAATATTATGCTGAGCAAAATAAGCCAGTCAGAGAAAGATAAGTATCACATGATCTCACTCATATGTGGAATCTAATGAACTAAATAAAATGATGATCAAATACAGACCCAGAGACAAAGAAGCATGAACAGACTGTTGAACCTCAGAGGGAAGGCAGAGGAGGGTGAGTGGAAAGAAATCAACCAATGAACTTATATGCATAACCTGTGGACACAGACAATGGGGTGGTGAGGGCCTGGGGGTGGAGAGAGCTGGCTGGAAGAGGTTAATGGGGGGAAAAGGAGGACCTATGTAAAATTTTCAACAATAAAGATTTTTAAAAATGGGCAGAAGACCTGAATAGACACTTCTCCAAAGAGGATATACAAGAGACATATGAAAAAATGCTCAAAGTGACTAAGCATCAGAGAAATGCAAATTAAAATGACAATGAGATATCACTTCCCACCTGTCAGAATGGCTACCAAAAAATTAAAAATGGAACTGCCATTTGACCCAGCAATCCCACATCTGGGAATATACCCTAAAACCTGAAACACCAATAAAAAAGAATACATACATCCCTATGTTCATAACAGTTTTATTTACAACTAGAGGCCTGATGCATGAAACTCGTGCATAGGTAGGGTCCCTAGGCCTGCCTGGCGATCAGGGCCAATCTGTGGGGCGACTGGAGGAGTGATCGGGGGAGGGGGCCCCCGCTGGCACCCGCCTTGGCTGGCCTGGGGCCTGTGGGCTGGGGGCAGCTCCTGCATTGAGTGTCTGCCCTTTGGTGGTCAGTGCGTGTTTCAGCAACCAGTCGTTCCACTGGCTGTTCCACCATTCAGTTGATTTGCATATTAGGCTTTTATTATATAGGACTAGAGATCTGGTGCACAAAAATTTGTGCACTCGGGGGGATCCCTCAGCCCAGCCTGTGCCCTCTCACAGTCTGGGACCCCTCGGGGATGTCCACTTGCTGGCTTAGGCCAAAAAAGTCAGTCAGACATCCTTAGCGCTGCCGCAGAGGTGGGAGAGACTCCCACCACCACTGCTGCACTCGCCAGCCCTGAGTCCAGCTTCTGGCTGAGAGGCCCTCCCCCTGTGGGAGTGCACTGACCACCAGGAGGCAGCTCCTGCATTGAGTGTCTGCCCCCTGGTGGTCAGTGTGTGTCATAGTGACCAGTCATTCCCAGTGGTTCTGCTGTTAGGGTCAATTTGCATATTACCCTTTTATTATATAGGATTGCTAAGATCTGGAAGCAGCCCAAGTGCCTATCAATAGATGAATGGTTAAAAAAGCTGTGGGACAGTTACACAATAGAATACTATACAGTTGTAAAAAAGATCATCTCTTACCATTTGGGACAGCATGGATAGACCTGGAGACTATTGTCTAAGTGAAATAAGCCAGTCTTAGAAAGACAAATACCACATGATCTCACTTATTTGTGGAATCGAACAAAATGAATTGACCAACAAAATAAAACCTGAAGCATGGAGGCATGGAATAGACTGACATACCAAGTGTACTGGTTAATAATGTGGATTTTTTTTTCAATAGATGGAGTTACACATATGTTGATATATATGCGATTTGATATGTATGCTATTTTGTTGTATTGACAGCAAGCTTCAAAACTTCATATGTCAAATTTTCTGAAGGTGTTAACATTATAGATATTTTTTACGCTTAAAAATGTCAAATTTCGTGCCAAAAAAATAGCATTTGCGGGAAGTTGTAATTCATTACTTTATTTTGAAGAAAAGTGCTGCTGAAAGTTATCATATAATTCGGGAAGCTTATGGTGAACATGCGCCATCTCAAGATACTTGTGAACGCTGGTTTAAATGCTTTAAAAGTGATGATTTCAATGTGAAAGACAAAGAACGTCCAGGTCAACCGAAAAAATTTGAAGACCAAAAATTAAAAGCATTATTGGATGAAGATGTGTGTCAAACTCAAAAACAACTTGCAGAAAGATTAAACAATTTCTGATCATTTACAAGCAATGGGGAGATTTTAAAGGAAGGAAAACGGGTGTCACATCAACTGAACGAAAGACAAATGGAAAACCGAAAAGTCATCAGTAAAATGTTGCTTCAACGGCATGAAAGAAAGTCTTTTTTGCATCGAATTGTGACTGGCGATGAAAAGTGGATTTATTTTGAGAAACCAAATGCACAAAATCATGGGTTGATCCAGGTCAACATCAACATCGACTGCAAGGCCAAATCGCTTCGGAAAGAAGACAATGCTCTGCGTTTGGTGGGATCAGGGGTGGGATCAGGAAGGTGTGGTGCATTATGAGCTTCTAAAACCAGGTGAAACCATTAATACTGGTCGCTACCAACAACAAATAATCAATTTGAACCAAGTTTTGATCGTGAAACAACCAGAATATGCCAGAAGACACGGCAAAGTAATTTTGCTTCATGATAATGCACCATCACACACTTCAAAACCAGTTAAAGACACGTTAAAAGATCTTGCCTGGGAAGTATTAACCCACCCGCTATATTCACCAGACCTTGCTCCTTCAGATTTTACCTGAAAGATGGCAATAGCACATGCACTTTCTGAGCAGCACTTCAAATGTACAAAGAAGTGGGAAATTGGGTCTCTTAAAACAAGAAAAGTTCTATTGAGATGGTATCCACAAATTACCTGAAAGATGGGGGAAATGTGTAGCTAGTGATGGACATTACTTTGAATAAAGCACTTTTGATATTTTCTCTTGAAATTATCGTGTTTTCTTTGATTACAAAATCTGCATTACTAACCGGTACACCTGGTACCTGGATGTGAGGGTAGGAGGACGAGGAGAGATAAACCAACTTATATGCATAACTCATGGACACTGAGCGGGTGGGTAGGGGCTGGGTGAAGGAGAATAAAATGGGAGACATCTGTAATACTATCAACAATTTAAACATATAGGACACGCACTGCGGCAGCCAACCGGCCTGATCTGGGCCCCAATCAGCCCCCGCAACCGCCTGCG
>NW_005362075.1:15624-34192 GCF_000412655.1 Myotis brandtii
GATTGGGAGCAGGGTGGCTGGCCAACCGCCTTGGCTGGCAGAAATTTGAGGTCTGGGGACCTTGGAGGTGCTTGGTCTCGGGCAGCTGCACTGGACCTGGGATCAGGGCCCCTGAGTGGGAGATGGGGTGGGGAGGCTTACCTGGTGGCCGCCGCAGTCCCCGCGGCCTGTGCATAGCAGCCCGGCGTTTGGCCCTGGTCAGAGCAGTGGCGGGAATAGGGGTGGCAGGGCGCCCAGGAGCCAGGAGGCGCAAGGCCCAACCTGGGTGCTTGCCCTGCCCACGTGGGCCCAGCAGCACCAGCAGGCGGGGCATGGTGTGCTGTGAGGAGCTGGGGTTACATAGCAGACCAAGGAGAAGCAAGCTGGGAGGGTGAGGCCCTGGGCCAGCTGGAGCCCTGAGTGACGTGGGCGGGGCTGGAATGCACGGTGTGCTCTCATTGGCCAACAGGATCTCAGAACTCATGCGGGGTGGGCGGGGATGGAGCTGGAAACCCTGGTGGAGTGGGCAGGGCTGCAGACCAGTGCCTTTTAGGCCTTGGCCTTGGAATTCTGCAGGCGACCAGTGTACTGGCTACCAGTGCTTCAGAGGTTAGCCCTGCTTCAAGAGAGAGGACGTGGCGGAAAGTGGCAAGGCCACAGGAGGGATGGGAAATGTTGTGGCCATCTTTGGGAAACACAGCTGCCATGGTCTTCAGTAACTATGAACAGATAATCTTTGGTCTCCCTTCTACAGAAGAATAGGCTGAGACTCAAAGAAGGGAGCCTTCCACAACACCTCACCCACTTCTCATCCCTGATGCTGTGCAGCATTGTTTTCGTTCAAAGTAGAGGATCCAAAATGTTTTTAGGTCTTTGCTATTTTAGGCAGGCAAGAATTTAGCACAGGGAATTGGTGCTTGGGAAATCATCGGAAAGCTGGAGGAGTGGGTCTTAGGCTGGGTCCCCAGGAAAGACTCCCTGGCCAGCGGGAGGAGCTGCCCCCTCAGCCACAACTGAATTCTAGGACACTCTGGCACAGCTGTGACCCGGGGATCAGGAAACTGCTGCCCCTGCAAGTGCCCTCCAGCTCCCACAAAACAGGTCACTGGGCACTGCCTCTGCACAACTGCCTGTGCACAGCCTGGATTCTGCTGCAGAAAACCTCCACATCTATGCAAACATGATCACCAGCAGCAAACAGCCCAAACGGAGGGAAGATGCCTCTGCCCCACTTCTGCCTTCAAAATATTGTGCAAGCACATCCAATCAGCAGAAACGAATTCATATCCAGAAACCTAGCTGCGAAGGAGTTTGGTCAGTTGTATAGTTTAATGCAACATTTTTAAACAAAAAACAATGTGCAGCCAGAGTCTTATTTTATTCCAAATGCAATTGATAGACCATCAGAACCATCTGCAGATGTTTTGAAATACATGCAAATATTCTTAAAGGGGATGTGTATATCTGGTGCTGCTGATTTATAAAGGAGGCATTAGACCATCGGCCCTGGGGCCGATTGGGGCCGGCCGGGGGAAGGTTGGCTCTGGGAGTGCACTGACCACCTGGCTGGCCAGGGTGAGGGACCCCACCTGTGCATGAATTCGTGCACCAGGCCTCTAGTCTAGTATATATATTTGAAACCTATATAATTTTATTAACTGATGTTACCCCAATAAATTAAATAAAAATTAAAAAAAAACAAAAAGAGTTGGGTCAAGGCTTTGGATTTTAAAAAGCTAAGGTCTCCTTAGTTTTCAAACACTTCTTTTCCCTATTCAAGTTCATATTGTTCTCCTAGAGCAGCAATTTTCAACTGGTGTGCTGTGGCAGGCACACTGGTGTGCTGCAATAATTTTTAAAACATGCAATTCCTGACTCTTTAGTCAGGGGCACTGACCTCTTTTTCCTTAGATTGTCAAATAAAAAAAATGACAACAGCCAACACAACAACAGATGTCTGGTGTAAATTATTCGAGATTATACCTATTTTTTTGTCAGGTCAGCAAAAACTCTATTTTTTGGTGTGTCCCAAAATTTTAGTAATTAGTCTGTGTGCCATGAGATGAAAAATGTTGAAAATCGCTGTTCTAGAGAAAGGTGTTTCCCTCTCATTCAATGCATACATCACAGACCCAACGGATGCTAAAATCTAGGCCTATCCTAGGAGTGCTTGCTTATTTCTCCCTCGTTAGAATATTAACATCTCTATGCCTGTGAGAAGTTCTAAAAGAGAACAGCTTTTTTTCTAATTAACCAGGAAGTATATGGCAAGATGCAAACTTTTTAAAACATTCAAAACTCCTACTTTCCCAAGGAGCATAAATTTCCTAGTGGCTACTTCAGGGATCACATGAGTAAGATTGATTTCCTTCTCTCTGCTATCTGCTAGGGCAGGATGTGAAATTCCTTCAAAGGTAAACAGTGACTGTGCTCCTGCCATATGCCAGGTGTTGTGGATTAAGGATACAGAGAATCCCTCATAATTGTCTCCTGCAAGGATTTCACAGGCCAAGGTGAGAAAAATACATCAACCAAAATACTGGGTGGGTAAAAGTAGGTTTACAGTTGTTCGTGTGGAAAAAGATACACAGGTTATGATTATTACATTAGCTTTACTAACTCAAAATAATGTCATTCATAACTATAAACCTATTTTTGCACACCCCTAAGTAGTAATTCAATGAGAAAAATTTAATGAATTATTTGGACACTAAATTTCTAATCTTGCAAAACAAGGAGTTAACTGATCCTTCCTCATGTTGATAAATTAAGGAAATAAAAATTGTCAGTATACTATATATAATTTAAAATATAACTGAAAATTGAAATGTGGCTAGCAGAGATCAGCAGAATGGGAGGACAGGGGTGAGTGAGGAGTTGACAGAGTGAGGAGTTGACAGAGAAAATTTGAAGTTGATATATCAAGGAGCAGAGGTATTAGTGTGCTATTTAGAGTTATGGAAAGAATGACCAGAAAAAAACTAAGCATTAAATATAGCTAACTGTGATTGTATCTTGGAAGAGGGACTAGGATATACCGCTCTACCACTGTTATTATTATTTTTTATTTTAAAGCAAGAACGAGAGCAAAAGAGAGAGAGAGAGAGAGGAGAGAGAGAGACATCAATCAGTTGCCTCCTGCTCATGCCCCAATCAGGGACCCATAACCTGGGTATGTGCCTTGACCAGGATTTGAACCCACCACCTTTTAGTGTATGGGACGATGCTCCAGCCAACTGAGCCACATCAGCCAGGGCAACCACTGTTCCATTTCTTACTATTTGTACATTTTATAATCATGAAAAGTGACAATTGTGAACAATTCATATACTAGTATAGGTGTGAGTGATTCATATGTTCATAGTTCATACATATGAAATATTTGTGAATATTTCCATTTAATATTTATATATTTAATAAGTATACTTAATATTTATATATTCATATATAGTTCACATAAGTATATGCAAGGCCACTGACAGAATATGAAGAAGTCAACTGGAAAACTTTCTGTGGAAAATTCCAAGCAGTGTAGAAGATGGAAAGCAGAATGTTCTGAAAAGCTCTGACACTAGCACAGATTTCCCGAATAAGAAGATTTGGAGACAAGCTCACGATAAGAGAAAGTTCAAGGTCCTGTCCATCCAATAACTGGCCCACAGTAACTGGCAAGTTTTACACCTTACAGAATTGCATTAAATTATTGCCTGGCCCACCTGCTAAGTTTCTTCTTAAAACTGCAGTCAGGAAGTTGTCAACTTCTCTTCCATTCAGTGTCAGACTAAAAATGGGGCAAAATTAGAATCTGCCTGAACAGAGCATGTTTAACTACACTGGAGATTTGTCCAGCATCTTCCCTTGATTTCACATACTGCGAGGCAGAAACAACTCCACACGAATAAATCCAGTGTCAGAATCCAGTCCCACTCCTCCCCTACCCACCCCACCCCCCAAGGAAATTTACTGAAGAGACACCCATACCAGAACTCATCACATTCCTGCTTTTAGCAATAACTGTGGGCCAGTTATTAGATGGACAGGACCTCTAACTTTCTCTTATCATGAGCTTGTCTCCAACCTGCTTATTTCCTCTCATAACATTAATTGTACTCTGCCTAAACTCCTTTGGCAACAAAGCACCTTAAAAATTTACACTCTAGCCCTTGCCGGTTTGGCTCGTGGATAGAGAATCGGCCTGCGGACTGGAGGGTCCCAGGTTCGATTCCGGTCAAGGGCATGTACCTTGGTTGCGGGCACATCCCCAGTGGCGGGTATGTAGGAGGCAGCTGATCGATGTTTCTCTCTCATCGATGTTTCTGGCTTTCTATCCCTCTCCCTTCCTCTATGTAAAAAATCAATAAAATATATATATATTTAAAAATTTACACTCTAATCCCTGCCTTGCACTTACAGCCTCTCTTATGCAGGAGCTGGAGCGCCAGTCCCTCTCCAGGAGAAAGAAGTGCTCCAGAGAAGGCAGCAAGAGACACCACCTCCAGCAGTGTCCTGGTCTGCTCATGTATTTAGCAAATAATAATACAAAACCCAGAAACAGAATTTTACTTTAATTGTATCCCCTCAGGCACCAGAATAACTGCAGTTTGGTTTTCTTATTCCCCAGTTTCACCCCTTTAAACGCGCTAGTTCTTTCGTTCCCAAGTTTTGGCCAAGAGTTTCCGTGAAGAAGAAACAACTATTTACTCGAGTCCTTGAGTATTTGGTATTTTTTTTTGCCACAGCTGAGGAAATGCAGGGCTGTGCGTGTTAGCCCTTCCCTGCTGAAAACACACTTGCAGGTGAACACGGCTCACTGGGCAAACTTCAGAGTCACTGACAGGTTTCCCCCACACTCACTCTTGTTCCTTGGCCATGATGGGAGTATAAAGGGACTCTAGGTCCCTGTCACTCCCTCTTCCTAGAAAACTCTCCCCTCACCTGGATAGCCTGCTTCTCTGTTAGATTAGTATGATTTTTCACAATATTGCCCTTTCGCCACTTCCCTCTTTGAATAGGAAGATTTGCATAATTGGGGGATTCCTGTCATCTCTTCATGTTGGACATGGGAACGGATATGTCCTTGGTGCTAAGATGCTGGAGCACGGGGGTCCACATGGAGAGAGTGTGAGTAAGACTGAACACAGCAGGACTGAGCCTGCTCTCCTTAAGAAGGGCCTGCTTGCAAGTTGGTCCTTGGCTGGCGTCTGGAAACTTGGAAGTCAGACGGGTTTCCACCACTCCCTAAGTGATAAGAGTGACTCACTATGCCCAAACCATAGTTTATGCTAAACATATGCTTTTCTTTTGGACTCTGGAATTTTGAATGTGGCAGGCAGAGAGTGCCTTCATGACCAGCCCCCAATAAAAACTTTGGGCAGGGAGTCTCTGACGAACTTCCCTGGTAGGCAACCCTCCACAGATGTTGTCACAACTCAATGCTGGGGAATTCAGTGTGTCCTGTGAGACTCCACTGGGACAGGACTCTTGGAAGCTGGTGCCTGATTTCCTCTAGACTTGGCCCCATGTGCTATTCTCTCTGTAGATTTTTCTCTATATCCTTTCATTGTAATAAATCATAGCTGTGCATATGACTGTAGACTACATGCTGAGTCCTGTGAGTCCTCCTGGCAAAGCATCAAACCTAGGTGTGGTTTTGGGGACCCCTAACAGAGAGTTTTAAAGTGTTCATAGGGTATAAAACTTCCAATCAAGATGGTCATGAAGGTGAATACAGTACTCAAATCCTCTCACAACCACATCAAAATTACAGCTAAACTACAGAACAACCATCATTTAGAACCTCCTGAAATCTAGCTAAACAGAAGTCCTACAACTAGGGATATAAAGAAGAAGCCACATCAAGACTGGTAAGAGGGGCAAAGAGGCAGAATGGGCTAGTCCTACACCTACAAGTGGCATTTTAAGATCAGGAGGGATATCTTAGCTATGGAGGTCCCCCCTGAGGAGCAACGGGTCCCAGCCACACCAGGCCGCCAAGCCTAGAGTTCCATTGCTAGGAATAGGAGTCCCTATAACTTCTAGCTGTGAAAACCAGTGGCTGAGTGAAACAGAGGACTGCTGGAGTCCCAGGCATTCCTCTTAAAGGGCCCACACACGGACTTACTCAGACTCACTTGATCTGAGCTCCAGCACTGGGGCAGCAGCTTAAAAAGTACCAGGGACATGTGTGGAGGAAATGAATTATCTGGCATCAGGGAGAGAGCTGGGGGACAGCTTTCTGCCAGACAAAAGTGATGGCAGAGGCCATTGTTCCTTTTCTTAGACCGACCCCCAACCACAGAGCCATACTGAGTCTTCATCAACATGGTTCACATTGTTTGTCGACCCCCAACCACAGAGCCAGCATGTGGGCACCATACTGAGTCTTCATCAACATGGTTCACATTGTTTGTCTTGCTCTAGTGATTCCCTGAGACCCCAGCACCAAACAACTTGCAGGCCCACCCAAGCTGTTTCCAGTGGCTTTTTCATACAAATGGCCTCTCTTGTCTCATGCTTTGGACTTCCTTAAAATCTCTCAAATAAGCAACAGCTGGCCTCTTCATACACCATACCTTCTGCTAAGGGCCTCAGGCCCAGTACTAGCAGCAGCAGGCCTTGGTTCACAACTTAGCCTCTCCTGGGCACCTCCAAGTACAGCACAAGAAGCAGCCATCTGCAGATCATTCTGTAGCTTGTGCTGAGTGACCCCAGCCAGGGTACAGGCAGTAGCTCACCTTGTACCTTCTGGAATGCCCCAGAGCCAGTGCACCTGGTGGACAGCTTCAGACCACATCAGATTTCAACCTTACCACTTCCACGAGTGGCACACTCAAAGGGTAGACATGGTGAGCAACAAAGCCACATTGAAGCAAGTCCTGATACATATGATTGACTCCTGCACAGCAGCTCCTACACTGCAGTTGCAGCTAGTCCTCGCAGCTGAATGGCCTGGGAGGGAGCGGGGGGGTGGGGGGGGTCAACAGCAATCAAGGCTCAACTACAATAGGACAGTGCAAATAGCCCACACAGGGGCACACCTTGAGTACCCAGCTTGTGTGACTGGAGAAGCTGTGTGACTGAGCCCTACAGGACACCTACTATACAACATCACTCTATCAAATCTGGGAGAATTAGCAGCTCTATCTAATACATAGAAACAAACATAGGGGAGCAGCCAAAATGCAGAGACAAAGAAACATGTCCCAAATGAAAGAGCAGGAGAAATCTCCAGAAAAAGAACTAAATAAAATAGAGGCAAACAAACTACGAGATACAAGTTTAAAACAATGGTTATAATTATGCCTAAGTAACTCAGTGAGTACTTCAAGGAACTGTAATGAGAACTTCAACAGCATGATAAAGTACAAAGAAAACATTAAAAAGACCACTCAGAAATGAAGGATACACTAACTGAAATGAAGAATAATTTACAGGGAATCAATAGTAAAGTAGATGAAGGTGCGAATCAAATCAGCAATTTGGAATAGAAGAAGCAAAAAACACCAATCAGAACAGCAAAAGAAAAAGGAACCCAAAACAATGATGTAAGGAGCCTTTGGGACAACTTCAAGGGTACCAACATTCACATCATGGGAGCACCAGAAGGAGAAGGGAGAGAGCAAAAAATTGAAAACCTACTTGAAAAAATAATGACAGAAAACTTCCCTAACCTGGTGAAGGAAATAAACATACAAGTCCAGGAAGCGCAGAGTACCAAACAAGATGAACCCAAAGAGGTCCACACCAAGACACATTATAATTAAAATGCAAAAGGTTAAAGACAAGGAGAGAATCTGAAAAGCAGCAAGAGAAAAACAGTCAGCTATTCACAAGGGAGCTCCCATAAGACTGTCAGCTGATTTCTCAACAGAAACTTTGCAGGCCAGAAAGGAGTGGCAATAAATATCCAAAGTGATGAAAAGCAAGGACATACAACCAAGATCAATTACTCTACCCCGTAAAGCTATCATTTATAATCAAAGGACATATAAAGGCCTTCCCAGACAAGAAAAAGATAAAGAAGTTCATCACCACCAAGCCAATATTAAACGAAATGTTAAAGGGTCTTCTTTAAGAAGAAGAAGAGAAGAAAAGATAAAAAATATGAACAATAAAATGGCAAAAATACATGTTTATTAATAATTGAACCTAAAAACAAAATAAACAAGCAGAACAGAAACAGACTCATAGATACAGAGAACATTTTGATGGTTGCCAAATGGGAGAGGGGTTGGAAGAATGGGTGAAAAAGGTGAAGGTATTAAGAAGTACAAATTGGTTGTTACAAAATAGTCATGGGGATATAAAGTATAGCATAAGGAATATAGTCAATAATATTCTAAAACTATGTATGGGTGTCTGATGGTATGAGATTTACCAGGATGATCACTTAGTAAGTTATATAATGTCTAATCACTGGGGTTTACACCTCAAACTAATATAATATTGTGTGTCAACTGTAATTGAGAAATAGAAATTATTTTAAAAATAATTTTTAAAAATGAAAGTGTTCATAAAGTATGGTCCAAGTCACAAGAAGCCATGGGCTTATAAAAAGAAGATACACAGTAATAGAACCGCTAAGGAATGCTTACTCAATAAGAGTAAATAGGATGTGGCTTGGGGTGATAGGGTGCACCGGGGAGGACACTGTGCAAAATGTTACAGCAGAGAAGGCAATTAAACTTGAATGATCCTTTGCCAATATTTTATTATTATGTCTACTACATCTTTGTCCTGGGTTTGAAACATTGTTTTGCCTATTTCCAAAATATAATGAATTCACAAGAATTTTTGAAGATTCATTGCAATTCAATCTCCTCACTAGTGGAGTTACCCCAGAACATAGAGAAACCATGTTTGATACATGGGCTGGACAGCCCTGCTATTGGAAGCATAGGTCTGGCAAGAAGTGCACGGTCTAAAGAAATGTAGGTTAGATGAAAAAATGCTTAGAAGATATCAGGTCCACATCTATGCCAAATACCCTCTCCCTTTTCCATTATAATTCCATTATCTTTGATTTACTTGATCTTCAAAATTAAGAAACAGACAAGTCAATGGGAGAATGATTTCTCCACTGGAAATGAATTCATTTCATCTTAAAAGAATTGCAATGAATGAACAGGGACCATGTCTAATCACTGGCACTAATATTTCTTTTTGATTTATGGTCCTCACAACTTTGTTACAAGACAAGCAATGATGCTCAATTAAGACTTACTGGTTGACTGATTAGTAATGGCTTTCGAAAAATTACTGCTTTACAAAAATTAATAATTCCTGAAGTCTGTCAGTTGAAGAACAAGCTAAAAAGCAATCCAGGAATTCAAAGAAATTATTAAAATCACAAATTAAGTCATTTCTATGGACTCCATGGCAGGAAATATATTTTTAATGAGGAAATTGAAGCTAATATATAACAGCTGTCCTGTTACCCAGTAACAGAGTATTAAAGCAGATTAAATTATTAATAAAAAATATAGCAACTTGGAAATTTAACCTTTACACATTCTCCATTCCTTTCTCTTTTATATATAGTTTTTAAACTGATATTTTTTAAACACATTTGGTCATATTATGTAGTTTCCATTTATAATTTCCTTTGCTATTCATTAGTTGTGAAATCTTCAATTATTCACTATCAGACTTTCTCAAGATCTGTATCTAAAGTGTGTGTATGCCTGGAAGAGCAGGGAGTCTCCAAGGAAACTTACTGAGTGATACCGAGGCTAGTCAAATGCCTAAACTTCCACTTATTTGGTGCCACCACTGGCTGCCCTAAATTAGCCAAACTGCACTTGACCCACAGATCCCTGCGAAAGAAATTGTTGACATAAAGCCACTGAGAATTTGGAAGTTGTTTGATATGAAGCAATAGGTTGTCAATAAGTGATTCAAGAAGTTATTTTGGGGAGAATAAATGGAGAGAAATGAGAGGGAAGGAAGGTTTAAAAACTGAAAACCATGGCCTAGCACGCAGGGGAACTTGGTTGTGAAAAAAGGAGGACTTTGTGTGGTACCACCACTTCCTCCTCCTTTGGTCTCGGCGCCTTTCACTGGGTTTCTAAAAGCGCTATGTTGGGACAGAGCACCTCGAAGTTCACAACTTCCATGGTCCGTAGGAGCCACTGTGAGGAGGGCCCAGGGAAGAATTTGCCATTTCCAGTGGAAAACAAGTGGCGGTTACTAGTTATGATGATTATATACTTTGGATTAGGATCTGCCACACGTATCTTTCTAGTAACACCAACAACTTAAGAAATAAGGGTGTTTTAGTTACTCCATGAAATAGGTAATTACTTAATGGATTTCTCTTATTCCCAAAGCAATGTTTTCCCTTTATTTCTTTTTTCCTCCTTTCTGCACTCCTCCCTCCAAAAAAAATTCCAAAAACATGGCCTAGAAAACCACGTCTTGCTGCCTTCCACATCTTCACTGCCACCCAACAGGAAGGTAAGCCAGCAGCCATCCCAGGCCCAGAAGAGGCATGTACTCACATTGGTGTTGCACAGCTTGTATTGGCGATAGGCCCCAATGCAGGAGATTGCTGCAGACCTGGCTGGCTGCGCGAAGCTCAGGGCTGTGCTGTGGGCCCCCATGCCATGGCTGCTGCTTGTTTCTGGGCTGTGCAAGGAACTTGAAGCTACAGGGAAGCCCTGGTCATGGGTCAAAGGCAGCTGGTAGATGGAAGCCTCTGAGGCCTGCAGTCCAGAATGAGGGCCACTGTCACTCTGGTACAGAGGTCCGCGGTGGGGGGCCCGGCCACGTGGAGGGCTATAGCCATAGCTAGGACCCGATGTCTCTTGGGACCTGGAATGCCGGGACGAGGACCTCTGCCTCCGAAGCCTCTGCGGTGAGTGTGTGGAGTCCGTCTGCAGTGGTAAAATGTATGGGGCCTTCCCATAGCCATACTTGCCAGGGCCGATGGGACCTCGGGTCCTGCTCCTACTGAGACACAAGAAAGGAGATGAACAGTCATGGGAATGGTCACGTTTGCCCAGAAGTTCTGGTCCATGGTAGAGGGACTGGGTAGAGAGGTTTAGGAGAGAGCCCGTGGTGGGACAGGGAGGCAGAGGGTGCATTCCAGGAGGAGGGAATGTCCTGGGGGCTGGAACAGGCTCTGCAGCGGCTGGAAGACAGAATGAAGGTGGGTGATGTAAGCAGTTGAAAATGAGTTTAAGACGGTGAGCTGTGGTCTGTACATGACTTATGTCAGGGAGTTTGGGTATTTTTATAGGTTGTAAGGAGCCACTGAAGGTTTTTTGAGAAGTATAAAGATATAATTGTAATTTCAGCTATAGTAACTTCCTGTCCATTTTTTTCTGATAGTGGTTTGTGGGTTTTTTCTCACTCAACTATGCCTGATATTTCAGACCCTGTTTCCATTACCATTTATGTCCAAATAGCATTTCTAGATAAGTAGTATTTAGCCAAGCAGCCAAATTCTAATGTAGTCCTAGGCCTGACTTGCATGTCCAAATAGCATTTCTAGATAAGCAGCCAAATTCTAATGTAGTCCTAGGCCTGACTTGCACTGTGTCAGACTTACTCCTTTAAGAAACCAGAGGAGGTTGAGCAACTGGCTACACATCACTCTTGAGGCAACCCATGCTGAACAATGGTCATCTACACATCGGTATGGATTTATTGAGACCTGCTGCCTTGTAAGACCTTATGAAAGTCATGTAAAAAGTAGTGTGCTGGGAAATGTTTGACAACTGGCATTCCAGGGCATAAAAGCTCTGATCTGTAGGATTTTTTCACTTCCATAGTGTAAATACTCCCAGCATGGCCACGGAAATGTTTGACAACTGGCATTCTTTTCACTTCCATAGTGTAAATACTCCCAGCATGGCCAACTTCAAGCTGCCATTGTGAAGACACAATCAGCTCCAGTGAGGAGAGGAAAACCAGGTCCAGCACAACAATGCATGTAAAGTGACTATAAAGGAGCATAATATAGGAATGGTAATGAAATACAAGAATGAATCAAGCATAGTTCCCCAAGACCTCAACCTTACAACTAAAAGCAAGTAGAACATAATGCAGAGCAAGATAAAGGTTTTGGAGGCATTGCAAAAATGGTGCACTCAGAACTGTGAGGCAAGAGGAAGCACTTTTTCCTGTTAATATGTTGTTGTTGTTTTTATCTGAGAGAGAGAGAGAGAGAGAGAGAGAGAGAGAGAGAGAGAGAAACATCTATCAGTTGCCTCCAATATGTCAGAGACTGACCTGTAACTTGGGCATGTGCTCTGACCAGGAATCAAACTGGCGGCCTTTTGGTACATGGGACTACACTCAACCAACTGAGCCACACCGGCCAGAGCAAGAGAAAGAACTTTTGACTGGAGGGATCTGGAAAAGTTTCAGCCACTAGTCTGAGACTTGGGAAGCGCAGGTTCCAATATTCTGTGGAATGACTTAATTAAGTAAGTCATATAACTCTTACTTATTTGTAAAATGACTGAACTGGATTAAATTACAGCGAAGGTCGTTCCAACTCTAAAGTCATATGCTTCCATAATAATTCTACTTTTACATAAAATTGGAAATGTGCCCAAGGGTTTCTACAAGATGGCTCCATTAAAATAAGCACATTAAGTAGCAATCAAGGTGAAACATTAATTTCTGTCCTCATGAGGAAATATCTTCACTGTACATACTAGTAACCACTGAATATAAAATTTAACAGACCACAACCAGTTATTAACATCTTCATCACTAATTGCACCTGCATTCTTAGCTGATACGGTTTTGAATTAAACTATGCTACAGTGCTTATTTTGCCTTTAGGCATTTCTCAATTAATCTTGGCAACACTTGGGATTCTGTTAACGATGGGAGATCCAGCATGCTGCTTTAAGAGATGCAGTTAAGAAGTTAGTCTTAAAAATATGTATAACTTGAATGTAATTTGCCTTTTTCTTTCTTGTGGCAGGCCAGGTAAAAATGAATGACATCATGCAAAGACAAAGGAAAGAATTTCTCTCTGTGTGCGTGTGTCTTTTTTTTAAAGATCTGAAAGCCTACCAAAAATTCTAGCCTCGAAGTAAATACTGGGTGGAAACACCCAGCTGAAGGCGACTGAAGGTGACAGAAATGGAGCAGAGCGTCTCAAACATGGATGTGCCCAGGAAGCACCAAGGGATTTTGTTAAGAGACAGGGTCTGGTTCAGGAGGTCTGTGGCAGGGCCTGAGGTTCTCCATCTCCAACAAGCTCCCAGGTGCTGCTGGTGCTGCTGGTCCACAGACCCCACCGCTTTGAGAAACAAAGTCATAAGATGGAATTGAAATTCCAAACCAAAAGGTGAAAATTCAACAGCAAAATTTATCATGTTTAATGAATAACTACAAGTATAAAGTTTTACAAAAACCCTCTGAGTTTGTGACATATGTCAAAAGACCTAGGCCAGGCTGTACCGTGGCAGCTCACCTAGTGAGAGCTGCTGAAGCAAGACTGACTGGACCTCTGTCCTGGGAGCAGAGCAGCCACAGTAACTGCTGTTGGCTGAGGACTTGTACAAGCATCTTTCAAAGGCTGCCCATCACTCCTGAGGGTAACGTGTACATGTGCAAATGTATGTTTTTCTTTTCACACTGCCTTGTGGGAGGCTCTGCCTAAGCAGGAGAACCATTCAAACCCACAAATAGTAACACCATCAGAAAGATGATCATTTGTAAATAAATGATCAGCTAATTCTGAGAACCAGACTAATGAGAATGAGCAGCCAATCAGGGTGTGATTATGAGAGATGTGATTTCTGAATACTTGACTCGGCAGCATGTTCATCCCCACTTGGCCAGGAGGACATGTGTTTTCCCCACAGCTGGTCAGAGCTAATCATCCTGACCATTCAGAATGGCCTCTTCCCCACCAACACAAAGTACATCTGGCCACTGGCAGAGCAGCTGACACGAACCAGGAAGATTTATGCAGAGTTGGGATAATGAGCACAGATGTGGCCAAGGCGAACTGTGTGGCCAGTTAACCCTCCATGTGGAGGGCTAACCCAGGGGTCCATGCGGAGATGCCAGGGGCTGTTAAGCTGAATACTTCTGCGTGGTCTCCCCATAACCCATTGCCAGAATTTTCCCCACTTGTCACAGCTCTGGCTAATTTCAGAAAGTGAAGCCATAAGAAAGAAACAGAAAAAGCCTAGTTTGTAGATCAAAGATATATATGATGGTGTAGTATAGTAGTTGTTGACTTGGACCCTGAAGCCAGGGTTCCTGGGTTTATATCCCAATTCTGCTAACTTACTAATTACTGAACCTTTGGGAAAGTTACTCAGTCTTCTGATGCCTCAGTTTCTTCAAACAGGTCCAAGAGCAGGATGAGGCCAGTGAAGCACATAGGGTCAGGCGAGTGCTGTTTGAACCTGAAAGTGATTTCTTGAGTTTGGGACCTAAGGACCTTACCCTGGGCCCAGTCCTGGCCCTGTATGCATTTGTAAATAAGATGACAAGGCCATCTTCCCTAAAGGCTGTTGTAAAGAGTAAATAACTTAGTAAGAGCAACGGATTTAAAGCACGACTAGCAAGAACATGGATGATACAAGTATTTGCTTTTAAAAAAGATCTGGGTTGGCCACTTAATAGCTCTACAAACTCTGGCAAATAATGAACCCTCAGGTTTCTTACCTATAAAATGAGAGCATATCCACTAGGATGGCTAGAGTAAAAGGACAGATAACAACAAGTATTGGAGAGGATTTAGAAACACTGGAGCCATCATGCATTTCTGGTGTGTAAAATGGTACAGTCCTTTGGAAAACTATCTGGAAGTTCCTCGAAAAATGAAATGTAGAGTTACCATATGACCCAACAATTACAATCTTGGATATATAACCAGATAAATTAAAACATATATCCACACAAAATCTTAACTCAAATGCCTAACAACTGAGAATGGATAAACAACATATAGTATATTCGTAGAATTGGATTATTAATAGCCACAAAAGGGTTGAAATATTGATATTTTCTATAATATAGATGATCCTTGAACACATTCTAAGTGAAAGGAGCTAGTCAAAAAAAGGCATGCATTATATGGTTCCATTTATATGAATTGTCCAGAACAGGCAAATCCATAGAGACAAAAACAGTAGATTAGTGGTTGCCAGGGGCTGGGAGAGGAGAGACTAAGAAGTGATGCTAAAGGATATAGGATTTCTTTTTGGGGTAATGAAAATATTCTGTAATTAGATAGTGATGATGGTTGTACAACCTTGTGAATATACAAAAAGCCTGAGTTATATACTTTAAATGGTGAATTTTATGGTATGTTAATTTATCTCAATAAAGCTGTTATTTTTTTAATGAGAAGATGAATAATTTTCATCCTATCGACTTAGAAAGGTGTCAGAAAGATCAAATTGAGAATGAATCTTTTAAATCTGAAAGCAGTTTTTATCATATGTTTTCCATCATTTGTTTCAACAACCTTTAACAAACCTTCATTGAGCATCTTCTATGAACATCTACTCAGCATCTGCTGTGATGTTTTTTCTGCTTGTTCACATTTCCAGCCCTGACAACGTAAGTCAATGCAGCATCCCCATCCCCCACAGCATGGCTCAGTGACAAGAATAAACCGTAAGGGTTCTGACACCAGGTACCAGGCCCAGTTCTTCCAGTGAACTACCATGGGTGTTTGGGGAAATTGTTTCTTGAGATAATGGCTGCAAATAGCATTTTGGAAAGGGTAATAAACACACAAAATATTTTGCTCACAACAGGCTGGCTGCCATCCAGGGCTCGTTAAGTGTGATGTTGTGCAGCTTTGTGATGTTAATGCTAAACAATCACTGTGATGATTCATACAAGGACACCACATCCAGTCTCCTAACTACGTAGGGACCCTGAAAATGTGTCATCTACAACCATCACCCACAAATGACAACAACCTGTCCTCAAAGTCAACCACATAGACCCGACTAACCTCTAGACTCGGGCCTGCTTCTCACCTGTGATGTGCAAGCAAATCACATGGGGATCTAGTCAAACTATAGCTTCTGATTCAGGAGGTCTGGGAGCCTCTGATTCTGCATTTCTAACAAGCTTCCAGGTGATGCTGATGCTGTGGGTCCTGGGTCCACAAGTTGACAGTCTCACCTAGACCTCCTCACACACATATTTTTTTAAAAATCTTTATTGTTGAAAGTATTACAGACATCTCTTTTTCTTCACCATTGACCCTTTCTAACCCACACCTGCCCCTTGCCCCAGGCTTTCATCACCCTATTGTCTGTGTGCATGGGTTATGCATATGTGCATACAAGTACTTTGGTTAATCTCTTCCCATCCAAACACCCACTGCCTCCTTCCCTCTGGGATTCCACATCTGTTCCATGCTTCTATGTATCTGAATCTATTTTGTTCACCAGTTTATTTTGTTTTTTAGAGCCCACAGATGAGTGAGATCATATGATACTTGTCTTTCTCTGACTGGCTTATTTAACTTAGCATAATACTATCCAGGACCCTGCATGCTGTCTCAAAGGGTGAGAGATCCTCCTCTTTTACAGCTGCATAGTATTCCATGGTGTAAATGTCCCACAGCTTTTTTATCCACTCATCTACTGATGGGCATTTGGGCTGTTTCCAGATCTGAGCTATTGTAAATTGTGATGCCATGAACGTAGGGATGAAGACATTCTCTCTGATTGGTGTTTCAGGTTTCTTAGGATATATTCCTAGAAGTAGGATCACTGAGTCAAATGGCAGATCCATATTTAATTTTTTCAGGAAACTCCATACTGTTTTCCATAATGGCTGCACTAGTCTGCATTCCCACCAACAGTGTACTAGGGTTCCCTTTTCTGCATATCCTCGTCAGCACTTGTCATTTGTTGATTTGTTGATGGTAGCCATTCTGACAGGTGTGAGATGGTACCTCATTGTTATTTTGATTTGCATCTCTCAAATGATTAGTGACTTTAAGCATTTTTTCATATGTCTCTTGGCCACCTGTATGTCCACTTTGGAGAAGTGTCTAAGTCCTTTGCCCATTTTTAATAGATTATTTGTCTTCCTTTTGTTAAGCTGTAGAAGCTCTTAATATATTTTGAAAATTAACCACTTATCAGATATATCATTGGCAAATATGTTCTCCCATACAGTGTACTCCCTTTTCATGTTGTTGTTGGTTTCTTTTGCTGTGCAGAAGCTTTTGATTTTGATATAGTTCCATTTGTTTATTTTCTCCTTAGTTTCCTTTGCCCTAGATGTATCCGCAAACATAGTGTTCTAATAGATGTCTGAGATTTTGCTGCCTATGGTTTCTTCTAGGATTTTTATGGTTTCACAACTTACATTTAAGACTCTTATCCATTTTTGAGTTTTTTCTTGTGTATGGTGCAAGTTGGTGGTATAGTTTCTTTTGTCTTTTTTTTTTTTTGCAGGTATCTGTCCAATTTCCCCAACACCATTTTTGAAGAGACTATCTCTACTCCATATGCTCTTGCCTCCTTTGTCAAATATTAATTGAGCGTAATGGCTTGGATCAATTTCTGGGTTCTCTGTTCTGTTCCATTGATCTATATGCCTGTTCTTGTGCCAGTACCAGGATGCTTTTATAAGAGTAGCTTTGTAATTAAACTTGATATCTGGTATTATGATCCCTACAACTTTGTACTTCTTTTTCAAGATGGCTGCAGTGATTCGGGGGTCATTTTTGGTCCCATACAAATTTTTGGAGGATTTGTTTCAGATTTGTGAAATATGCCTTTGGTATTTTAATATGGATTGTATTGAATCTATAGGTTACTTTGGACAGTATGGACATTTTAATGATGTTATCTCTACCAATCTATGAAAACGGTATATTCTTCCACTGTTTATATCTTCTGCTCTTTTAAACATCCTGTAGTTTTCTGAGTACAAGTCTTTTATCTCCTTGGTTAAGTTTATTGCAAAGTATCTTAATTTTTTTGTTGCTATGGCAAATGGGATTGTTTTATTGGTTTCTCTTTCTGAGAATTCATTATTGCTGCATAAATGTGCCATCGATTTCTGAGTGTTAATTTTGTATCCTGCTAAATTTCCAAATTCATTTATTAAATCTAGTTTTTTGGTGGAGTCTTTAGGATTTTCTATGTACAATATCATGTCATCTGTGAATAATGACAGCTTTACTTCTTTCTTTCCAATTTGGATGCCTTTTATCTCTTCTTCTTGTCTGATCACTGTGGCTAAGACTTCCAGTACTATCTATCTATAAAACCCTGATATGCAAATAGACTGGAGGAACAACCCAACAACCAGTGGCTATGACATGTGCTGACCACCAGGGGGCGCGTGCGGAACATGGCGAGTGTCGGCTGTGGTGGGATGGTGGAGCAGGTGAGCAGGGGCACCAGACCAAGGCAGGGCAACGGTCGCTGTCATTGGGGCAAGCCTCTTGTGGTTACTGAAAATTCTTTGCTCCCACGTGCTGCAGTCCTGCCCTGTGCTCGTACCTACTGCCAGCACTGGCCCCACTAACACCCACTGCCGGCGCTGGAACTACCACTTGCACCTGCTGCCAATGCCCGGCACCAGTCCTGATCGCTCAGTGCCATCAGCGGGTGTGAGCGGCAGCTGC
>NW_005362075.1:34448-38821 GCF_000412655.1 Myotis brandtii
CACAGCCTTGCGGCCCACAGTTCCTTTCAAGGTGCACGAATTCGTGCACTGGGCCCCTAGTGTTGAATAAGAGTGGTGAGAGCAGACCTCCCTGTCTTGTTCCTGTTCTTAGGGGAAATGGTTTTATTTTTTGCCCATTGAATATGATGTTGGCTATAGGTTTGTCATATATGGCCTTCATTATGCTGAGGTATAATCCCTTAACTCCCACTTTGCTGAGAGTTTTTATCAAAAATGGATGTTGGATTGTATTGAATGCTTTTTCTGCATCTATTGATATGTTCATGTGATTTTTCTATTTCAATTTGTTTATGTGATATATGTTTACTGATTTTTGAATATTATACCAGCCTGCATCTCTAGAATAAATCCCACTTAGTCATGGTGTATGATCTTTTTAATATATTGCTGGATCTGATTTGCTAATACTTTGCTGAGGATTTTAGCATCTATGTTCATTAGGGATATTGCCCTGTAATTCTCTGTTTGTAGTGTCTTCATCTGTTTTTGGAATTAGGATAATTCTGACCTTATAGAAAGAACTTGAAAGTGTTCCTTCCTCTTGGATTTTCTGGAATAGTTTGAGGAGAATAGGTGTTAGTTCTTCTTTGAATGTTTAGTAAAACTCCTCTGTGAAACCATCCAAACAAGGGCTTTTGTTTGCTGGGAGTTGGGTTTCTTTTTTTAAAAAATTATTATTACTGCTTCAATTTCATCAATTGTTATTGGTCTATTCAGGTTTTCTGATTCTTCCTGATTCAGTTTTGGAACACTGTATTTTTCTAGGAATATGTCCATTTCATTTACATTGACCAGCTTGTTGGCATCTAGTATTCACCATATTTTCTTACAATCCTTTATATTTCTATAGTGTCAGCTGTTACTTCACCACTTTCATTTCTGATTTGATTTATTTGGGTCCTCTCTCATTGTTTCTTGAAGAGTCTGACTAAAGGTTCATCCATCTTGTTTATCTTTCCAAAGAACCAGCTCTTAATTTCATTGATCTTTTGTATTGCTTTTTTTTTTTGCCTCTATGTCATTTATTTCTGCTCTGATCTTTATTATTTCCTTCCTTCTACTTACTTTGGGCTTTTCTTGTTGTTCTAACAACTTAAGTTGTAGAGTTAATTTATTAATAATTTTTCTTGTGTTTTGAGATAAACCTGTAGTGCTATAAACGTCCCTCTCATGACTGCTTTTGCTGTGTCCCATTGATTTGGGTTGTTGTGTGTTCCTTTTCATTTCCAGGAAGTTTTTGATTTCTTTCTTGACCCATGAGTAAACCATTCATTGTTTAATAACATGCTATTTAGTCTCCCTGTGTTTGAATGTTTAGTGTTTTTACTGTGTTTGATTTCTAATTTCATGCCATTGTGATCTGAGAAGATGCTTGATATGATTTCAATCTTCTTGAACTTATACTTGTTTTGTGTCCTAAAATGTGTTATCTCTTTGAGAATGACCCATGTGCACTGGAGAAGAATGTATATTCTGTAACTTTTCGGTGAAATGTTCTGTAAATATCAAGTAAACCCATCTGATCCAGTGTGTCATTTTGAATCACTGTTTCCTTGTTGATTTTTTGTCTGGAAGATCCATCCAGTGAGGTCAGTGGGGTGTTGAAGTCCCCTACTATGACTGTATTGCTGTGAATCTCTCCCTTGAAGTCCTCTAGAAGTATTTTTTATATATTTATATACTTCTATATTGGGCACATATATGTTTTTTGGGGTTATATCCTCTTGTTGGGTCAATCCCTTTAGTATTATGTAGTGACCTTTATTATCTCTTATTATGGCCTTCATTTTGTAGACTATTTGGTCATATATGAGTATTGCTACACCAGATTTTAAGAATATATTTTTATTGATTTCAGAGAGGAAGGAAGAGCTAGAAACATCAATGATGAGAGAGAATCAGTGATTGGCTGCCTCCTGCACACCCCACAGTGGGGATCAAGCCCACAACCCAGGCATATGCCCAGACCAGGAATCGAACCATGACCTCCCAGTTCATAGGTGGATGCTCAACCACTAAGTCTCGCCAGCTGAGCACCCTAGCTTTGTTTTCATTTCCATTTACATGGAAAATATTTTTTGATCCATTCACTCTTATCCTGTGTGGTTGGGTCTCTTGTAGACAGCATATATTTGGGTCATGTTTTTGTATACATTCAGCTATCCTATGTCTTTTTATTGGAGGAGCATTTACATTTACATTTAAGGTTATTATTGACTAGTGGCCCGGTGCACAAATTCATGCACAGTGAAAGGAAATTAATTAGAAGAAATATTTTAATATCGCTTTTCGCCCATTCTCTATAATAGAAGTGTCAACTAAATTCACAATCAACGACAGATGGAAACACACACGTGCAACTGGCACCAGCGAGAACTTTATGTATATAAACTTGCTTAATTAGACCTGCTTTCTGATTTAGCTAAACTTTTTCCAGCCCAGTGAAGCACCCCAACTTCTCTTTCAGGTGATTTTCAGCAACGTAGCAGTAAATATCAACATGAAGCAGATTATTATTGTAGATCATGCAGGGAGAACAAAGAGTAAAATATTTAAATGCAGCAGTGTTTGACTATATTCTACACAGTGAGAAAACCTGAAGTCATTTTCAAGGTCCAGCATTTCTTACTTCTTTTCAGTTGGGTCAAGTTTCTAAGTTTTCTAAATCTCTTTTCCAGCTAATGAAAATAGGATTCCATCGAGTCTCCTATCTACCTACTCCAGGACTTCTGTGAGGATCAAATGAGATGAGGCACAGGAAAACGCTTCACAGACATTTGGTTAAAGTGTAAAATGTTCCCACTTGGCTATAAAGCAAGTCGTGTTCTTGGCTGAAGAAACTCCAAGGAGGCTAGTCACTAGGAGAGGAAGTGGGTGTTGCTACGTGACGTCATTACCCAGCGCCCACAGCCACTGTTTCTGGGCTGGGCTAGGCTGTGGGCCACATTTTGTGCCATGGAGTCTCAGCAGCGTTGGCTGCAATTTGGTGGGCTTTAGATTCAGGGTGATGACGGGGCCTGTGTCCTACTTGGGGGAAACTGAGTGTTGCTTTTTGGGCACCAGGTCCGTGGTGCCGTTTCTCTGTAAATGCCCAGTGAGTGTCACAGCAACTCCTGTGTTGAGCATCTGCCCCCTAGTGGTCAGTGCATGTCATAGCAACTGGTCTGACACTTAGCATATTAGCCTTTTATATATATAGATTATATATATAGACAGGTACTTACTGCCATTTTAATTATTTATGCCTAGATTTCTTTCTCTCTCTCTCTCTCTCTCTCTCTCTCCTTGCAGTGCTGGTTTTGTGGTGTTAAACTCCTTTAGCCTTTTTTTTTGTCTGGGAAATCTTTATTTCACCATCTATTTTGAATGATAGTCTTGCAGGTAGAGTAGTCTTTGTTTCAGATCCTTGCTTTTCATTACCTTGAATACTTCATGTCATTCCCTTCTGGCTTGTAGAGTTTCTAATGAAAAATCAACTGACAGCCTTATGGGAGCTCCTTTGTAGGTAACAAATTGGTTTTCTCTTGCTGTCTTTACAATTCTCTGTGTGTCTTTAATTTTTGACATTTTAATTATGATGACTCTGGGCATGGGCCTGTTTGGGTTCTTTTTACTTGGGACTCTCTGTATCTCCTGAATTGTGTGTCTTTTTCCTTCACCAGGTTAGGGAATTTTTCCGTCATTATGTCTTCAAAGAGGTTCTCTATCCCTTGCTCACTTTCTTAATCTTCTGGTACTCCTATAAGGTGAATATTATAATGTTTCATGTTGCCCCACAGCTCCCTTAAACTGTCCTCCTCTCTTTTAATTGTTTTTTTTCTTTTTTGTTCTCTGATTCAGTGATTTTTCCTACTCTGTCTTCTAATTCACTGCCTCACCTAATCTACTGTGCATTCCTTTCAATGTGTTCTTTATTAGTACTATATTTGTTCTCATGCTGTTGAGCATCCTTGTAATTATTATTCTTTACTCTATATCTGATAAACTTCTTATCTCCATTTCATTTAGCTCTTCTTCTGGAGAATTCTCTTGTTCTTTCATTTGGGGCTTGATTTTTGTCTCCTCATTTGGGCTGCCTGTTTGGGTTTGTGTCTATGTATTAGGTAGATCTGCCAGTCTCTGGTGCAGGACCATGTCAGACGCTGTTTTTCACTGGCCCTGAGTACCATTTGGAACTATCAGCAATCCACAGCTTGTGGCTCCCTCTGCTGGGGCTAGATGCCTTTGTAAAGGACCAAGATGTGCACCAGAGTCTGCTTTTCCTAGCCCCAGGCCCAGAAGAAGATCAGGCAGACTCAAAGCCTCCAGAGATCAGCCTCTGCCTGCAGTCTTATTATTATTAAATCTTGATT
>NW_005362075.1:39114-56542 GCF_000412655.1 Myotis brandtii
CAAGGTGAGTGGCTGCACATGAAATTTTGTGTGTTGGCCCTTTAAGAGGGTGCCTCCATTTCCAGCCATCTCTCCCTGGCAGACAAAAACGCTGCTGCTTTTCTCAGCCAGATGTTATATGGGCACCTTTCTTAGTTCTGGTGCTCTGGGCTGGGGAGCCCAGCTTGGAGTTTAGACCCCAGACTTCTCAGTGGGAACCTCCCACAGCTGGGATATCCCTCCAGGCCTTCCAACTGCTGTCTGTGGGAGCCCGGCCAGCCTTCTCGCACCTCTGCCCTTCCTACCTGTCTCTATGTGGTCTTCAGTTTCTATCCTTGGTTATAAGGGTTTTCTCCAGCTAGACTCCAATTGATTATCTAGGATGCTTTTTCTTTATTTTAGTTGTAATTTCAGTTTGGTCCTGGGATAATGTCAGTGTAGCTTCTTGGAATCTGCCACAACCTTGAAATCTCTTCCCCACAGACATCTTAATTTCAACACATTCAAGCCCAAATTCATCATCTTTCCCCACCAAAACTATTCTCTTTCTAATTCTTCCTATGTTCTCTATCTCAGTCATTCTCAAACTTAAGCAATCATCAAAGTTACCCAGGAATCTTGTTGAAATTGTTCAAATGGTCGTTCAACCCCACTTGCAAAGTTTGATTCAGATCTGGTGTGGGGTCTGAAAATGTGCATTTCTAACAAGTTCCAGGAAAGAATTGAGAGGTGGATGGTACTGCACGCATGCCTATCAGAGCTGTAAAGCCACCCAGGCAAGGCTGTCTTTCAGCTTCTTGAAGCTAGAAGATGGCGTCACACTTCTTTCCTTAGTTTCCAATACAGAGCTGGACAGGCAGAGTGAGAACCCTGACCTCCGGAAGCCAGGCTGTTTGTATTTCTTATATTCTACATGTTTATCCCCCTTTTGTTTTCTCTTAGAGCTCAGTCAAGTCTCTGTGAGAGGCCTAGCGTCTCAGCTGTGCTAACATGAACCACATATGGGCCATAACATCCCACAGAGCAGCAGTCTCGGGAAACAGCCTTCGAGGAAGCCCAGCAGTCTGAGCCTGCCGGCCTGGGACAAGGCGGTGAGTCAGCTGCCCCTGTTCAAGTGAGAAATCTCCTTGTGCTGCTTCAGCTTGAGACTCTGGGTTTACAGTATTAAAAAAGTGGCATTTCTTGCAGCTATGTACCTAGGTTGAGTTTTTAGGTAAACAGACATTGGAAGATTATTTATTACTGAAGACAGCTGACAGAATCAACATGGATGAAGTCCCTGCACTAGAAGCTGTTGATTAAATCTAAGAACCTACTGAATCTCGCTATAGCTAATGAATAATCTCCATCTGCTTTAAATGGATCCTTTATGCCACATTTGCACTTTGCACTAACATTAAAACTAAACTCTTACCCAGCCAATGTTTTGAAGCAAATTTACGTGGCCAGTCTTAGCACTGAAGATAGGCCAGAGGGAATGAGAAGGTGAACATTACAGACTCCTAGTCACAATGAATGAGTTAAATCACAGTAACCATCAGAGTACACAGTGGAGCACTGCACGTCTGTTTAAGAGAATGAGGCAGGTGTGTATCTGATACAGAATGGTCTCCAAAATACAGGTAAATTAAAAAGAACAAGTCACTGAAGGCTACACAGAATAGACATGCTCCCATTTGTGTTTAAAAAGAAAAAAGAGAAAAAATATACAATGTATGGAACTGCATACATATGTATGTATGTAGGACATATTTCTGAACTGATACAAATAAAATGTTGTGCAATGATTTCCTCTGGGAAACAGACCCACAGGCATGGAGCAGAGGCAGATTCATTTGTCATTTATTATTCCTTTGTGCCACCATAAAAATTTTTGTTTGCCTTTTGCACAGGCTTTCAATAGATGAAAAACACTAACCTGTTTTCCATGGAACCTTAAGAAGTGTAACTGTGGATGTGGGAGGATCCTGAGAAGCAAATGCAGGAATCTGCCATTGAAACTCCCAGAAGCTGAATCTGCTGTACAGGCAGCTTCTCTAGAGGAGCCACGTCAGTGCACCTGATATTTCAATGTGCAGACTTTATGACCAGACACAAAACACTCCCTCCGAAATGGGCTGTAAGCCCCAAAGACTGAGGGAACAGAAATCCTTTAAGGACAAATTATTCTTCTGAAATGTCACTAACAATAACTAAAAAGTCATAAACTCCCAGAAATATTTTAGATCAACAAAGGCCATCAGCAGTCTCATGTGCAGATGGTAACATTGTTGAATAAGAGGCCTGGCCCCCTCACAAGTTTTCTAGTCCTTCAGGGCAAGGCTTACCATTTTCTTATCCTGAGTGCATAATCCCTGAGACTGGCAGTGGGTCTGACCCAGAGGTACTCTGTGCAGGTTTATTGAAATAACAATATGAGAGACTATAGCTTAATTGCTCAACATTTCTAAGCAATGGGTCAATGAAGGCTGCCTGCCTCTCTGGACCTATTAATGGAGATGAAAAGGCTCTGAGTTCCAATAAGCAAGAAGTCAGGACAGCCCTGCACATCTGGATGGGAAGCAAAGGGAGCTGATGAAATTAAAAACCAGTAGCCAGCTGAAGGCAGAAACCTGCATTCACAGAGGAGTCACATGATCTGGTGAGCTGGACCAAAAGGAATCTACAGCCTGAAACTGGAAAGAGAGCCCCATGTTTCTAAAACCCTCTCTGCTCCATTATGATCACCTGCCAAGCTAAGTTCAAAGAGGCTATGAGCAAACGGTTTAGGTTGAGTGCGTCTGTCTTCTGGGACGTTCAGAACACTGGATGCTGCCAGGGCTGCTCCAGCAGTCACTGACCTGGTGTTTACAGAAGATAAAACTCTGACCACTCAGGGAAACAAAAGTTAAGATGATGGAAACAAAAGCTTTCCTGGTTACCTACTGTGTGACACACACTGTCACAAACATTCCCCATTTTGTCCAGATCTACTGCTGATTCTGAGAAAGTATTTAAGGTCTGCATCTAAAGACTAGCGTGAGAATCAGCTGACAGGTTTGCTCTGAACCTTCAGGAGAAGGATCCCAAAGTGGGGGAGGAAGAAGGGGAAGGGAGGGAAGAGGGAGGGACACAGAGGGAAGTGATGAATTTGTACTAATAAGAAAAGAGGTCTTGTCACAAATGGATTCAGAAGCACTACCAGGAGCCCAGAGGCAAGTGACCTAGCAACGGAAGCAGAAATCAACTGTGAGTTTAAAAGGCCCTTTTAATACACACACACACACACACACACACACACACACACACACACACACACATTATTGCTTTCAGAGAGGAAGAGAGAGGGGGAGAGAGATAGAAACATCAATGATGAGAGAGAATCGTTGATCAGCTGCCTCTTGAATGCTAAAGGTTTTACACCAGGAAGCCAAACCTAAAGAAGACCTATCTTCAGTGACCCACCCACTGGCCTCCCAGGAGGTGAGGTTCACAGGATGGCACCCAGGCATCCCTAAATAAAACCGAGGGCAGCCTTCAGAACTGACCCAGACCATCTGGGACAATAACCCAGGAGATGACAGACTGATTCCAGCTATTGCCAACAGGCTGCTTCTTCTTGTTTAGAGGATGATGTTTGCAAATGAGCCAAGCATCCCAGAACAAATCATCCCAGTGCTCACTGTGCATCCATGTGGTCCTGGATTTCCAGGACTGATCTTGTTTGGATTCACACAAAGGTGAAAAATGAGTCATGGAGGTCCAACACGGAGGCATTCCCAGTTAAGGCTGGGCCAATATCAGCGAACTCAGAACAAAGAAGCGATGGCCCCACCCTCTGTTGTGCTGGGCAGGGCATCCTGGTAGGTGAGGGTCAACTAGGAGAGGGGTAGTAACATAGGATGGCAGAAAGAGTCTAGGCATTCCAGAAAATAGGCCAATCAGCCACATATTACCTGTGTAACCATGGGTAAGTCACTCCCCATCCCTCATCCCCAGCAGTAAAATGGGGATAACAATGCCTACCTCATCTGGCTATCACGTGGATTAAATGAAATAATGCAGGTAAAGTACCTAGCACAAGGCTTGGCCCTCAGTGGACACTCCATAAATGGTGGTTTCCATGACAGCAACACTGTCCCAAAGGTGAGAGGCACAAAGCTTCCAACCTTGACATGTGAGGGTCACTGCAGAGGCAGCCAGCCAAACACGGGCTGAGAGGTACGGAGCCAGTTTTTCATGAAAGAACAGTAAATGCTTTCATTTCTCCAGCGTAACTGAGAGCAGCCCTCTTGGGAGTCAAACCTGTTGCTGGTATGGGTTGTAATCTGAACCTGAGCAATCCTCCAGGACTATAGGGGTTTAGGAAAACCAAATGAAATTACCTGTTGGGCACAGTGCCTGGTCAGGGCAAGTGCTAAGCAAATGTGAGTTCCTAACCCCTCTCCGCTAGGGAGCCTCAAATAGTGCCCCTGCCCCAGAGGCGGATCCCCAACAGATTGAAGCAAACTGAAGAACTATTTGCTTTAAGTTCTGCTGAATTTAAATCAATTATAATGCAACTTACATTTCTTAAGTATCTTTTATGTGAAAGGCCCATGGAGGAAGCAATGTTATTTCTCTCATTAGAGGCCCGGTACACAAATTTGTGCATGGGTGGGGTCTCTCTCAGCCTGGCCGGCGATCGGGCCATGGAAGGTTGGCTGTGGGAGTGCATAGCTACCAGCTGGTTGGCCAGTCGGCCGGTCGTAATGGTCGCTTAGGCTTTTAAATATATAGATATTCTGGAAGTCTCCCAACTCTGAATTTTTGTGCTGTTGTTAATCCTCACCCAAGGGCATTTTTCCATTGATTTTAGATAGAGTGAAAGGGACTAGAGAGAGAGACAGACAGACAGACCGAGACATCGATGTGAGAGAGACACATTGATTGGCTGCCTCCCTCATGAGCCCCAACAACCAGGGCCGGGGATTGAACCTGCAACCTAGGTACATGTCCTTGACCAGAATTTAATCCAAGACCTTTTGGTGCAGATGTTCTAACCACTGAGTAACACTGGCCAGGGCAGCAACTCTGAATTATTATGCCACCTTCCATGTGCTCGCTTACCATCTATCACTTCATTTTTTTTTCTTTGTCATAAATATGAAATATTTTAAGTATGGTAATTAAGTGTGAAAATGATGCATACCTTTCTCCTTTGCATTAGAGGAAATTATTTAGGTGTAAGTCTGTCACCCTCAGTTAATTGAAGGAGAGAGGGGTTTGTTCTAGAGTTTTTCCCCATCCCTCAAAATATTTAGCCTCATGCACTTGAATAAATTCGGTATTCAAATAGCAACAATTTACTGAACACCTGCCGAATGTTATATCTATGTTATCCTACTTAGCCATCACTGCAAAAATCAAAGGAGCCATTACTCCTCTTTTATGTATGAGAAAACGGAGTCTAAAACACATTGAACAACTTGTCCAAGCTAGTAAGTCTGTGTGAACAAATATTATTGTAATATTAACAAATGTTACTGAATGAATGAATGGTAAGCTCTTAAGGAGCTTAAACAGCTGCAGTATAGTACAGCTTATAAATACCAAATGCCATTCACAGAGCATTACAGGAACGAACTGTTTGGAATGAGACTTTATTGGAAAACAGGGAGCAAAAGGACTATTTTCTTCCAAATCCAGAAAGAAATGTTTTCTGCACCAGCCCACAATGAACTGTGTTCTAATTACTGAGGAAAAGGGAGTCTCAGTGAACTGCTGTTTGGCCCACCTGGTCCACAGGGGACCAAATGTTTCCATATGGAATTCATGAGAGAATAAAGAAAATAAAGTATGCCTAGAAGTCAAACCTTAAAGAGGAACAGGAAGGATTTGGGGTCAAGGCTAGATCTTGACCTTGGCCTCACCTATAGGGGTGAGAATGGAGTCTGGAGCAGGAAGGGAAAATAACACAATGGTTAAGAGCAGAAACTTGGATCTAGACTCTAGTTCAGATGCTACAACCTCCCAGCTCTGGGACCTGAGACTCCTCAGGGCAGAGTTCCTCTCATTTAAAATAAAAAGGTGGTGGGGGGGAGATAATACAGATACTTTATGTATGAGTCCTTTGAGGTTTAGCTCAGAGCCTTAAACATAGTATATTAGTTTCTTAGGGCTGCTGTAACAAACTACCACAAACTTGGTGGCTTAAAACAACAGAAATTCATTCTCTCACAGTTCTAGAACTTCAAAATCAGTATCTATGGGCTGAAATCAAGTTGTTGGCAAGGCTGAGCTCCCTCAGGAGGCTCTAGGAAAGACTCTGTTTCCTTGCCTCTTCCAGTTTCGGGTGGCTGCCGGCATTCCTTGGCTTGTGGCTGCATCACTCCGTTCTTCAAAAACAGCATCTTTAAATCTCTCTGTTCTATCTTCAAATCACCTTATCCTCTGTGTCTGTGTATCGGCTCTCTCTGCCTGCTTCCTCTAAGTATACTCATGGTTGCATTGAGGGTGCGCCTATATAACCTAGACTAATCCCCACATCTCAAGATCCTTGATCACATCTGCAAAGTTCTTTTTCCAAATAAATTAGTATTTTAGGGCTCCAGAGATTAGACTCTGATATCTTTGGGGGTGCACATTATTCAACTCCCTAGACACCAAACCCTCAAGTAAACATCAGTTAGGAATACTCTTGTTACTGTTAATAGAGATTAGCCAAAAGTACTACACGTCCAGGAAAAGGTCTATGGATGGACAAGAAAGGGAGGCTATTAGCACTTTGCCATGAGAACCAACAGAGATGCCACAGGGTTGTTCCCCAAATCCCTCACATACAGGTACATTACCTGGATCTACATTACAAGCTCAGAGTGGCAGTGAGAAGAGTGGGGACATTGGGGTCAGACAAGCCTGCATTCAAATCCTACTCTGCTCCTTATAGGAGCACGACACTGGGACTTCTCTACCTCAGCTCAGTGTAACTATAAAATGAGGCTGCTTGAGGTTCAAATGCACATGTAAGTGATGTGGACATGGTAGGTGCTCTAAAGATTATTGCTATTAATACAAATGAGTCTGCAATGTGTGCAGGAAGGATGAGTAAAGGAAATGACAATAACCAGTGCATGCAGGAAACACCCCCCTCTCATCCTTACTCAAAGGCATCTCATGCTGCCACCAGGCGTGCATCCAAGGAGAAGCCCTGGGGGTCTCAGATGCAAAGCTGAGATCCCCCCTCTGGGACACACATATTGTAGTCAGGCTTTTTCCATAGCCCATCGTATCTTTCTTCTGGAATCCAGAGTTATGAATGACTTGGAGGGGGTTCAACAAAACATTCTTATAGCAAATGTGATCTTTGTTCTGATAACTAATGAAATACTTCTGACACTTAATGAAATGCCACAAGAAATGAACAAGGGCTCTTTGGAGCCTTGTCTGAGATCAGAGTAACTCAAGCTTAAAATCTGGCTCCAATCTTTCCTAACCTACAGGCAGAAATGTACATACCAGTGGGCCGGCTCTGCTACAAACTCTCCCACTAAACAGGGCTAGGGTTTCCGATTTAGAAACCAAAGCATATTAAAACCCCATTTATCTGGTTAGCATCAACAGGTAACTTCTTGTCAAACAATTCAGGGACTAAGTGGAAATCCTGTCTCAGAAGGTAAAGAAATGAAACTTTTCCTTGCAGAAGCAAAACAAAAAACACCAAAAATGTGAAGTATACATTTCAAACAGATGTACCTGCTTTCTCTGCTGACTGCCCAGGATTGCCAGGGAGGTTTTCCAAGGAGAAACACAGACAAGGCCAAAGATTTCCCTTCTCTTTGCCATGTGGTTTCTGCCCCCCTGTATGTAATAAGACTCCCTAGGTATCGACTGAGGGACAGGAAACCGGCATGTGGCTTTGTGAAGCTTAATTAACAACAAGTTTCCTATCCCGCATCATGGAGCCCACTGGCTCCAGGGGCCCCCAAGACAGAAATAACATATTGCTCCAGAGTTATTAATGACGAAATGCAAATAGCCTCCAAGAAAGTGGGCAGGAAAGGAGGAGCTGAAAAAACAAATGATTCCTACCAGCAGCCAGGGACAGTTCCCTGGGGAGGCAAGAAAGGGTGAGTAAAGCCTGTGATCGAAGCTTGATCCGTCTGTCCTGTCTCAAAACTAATAGCCCTTTCAAGCAAACACGCACACACACACACATACACACACATAGCACTAACACACATGCACACAAATATGCATGTCCATGCACACATGCACAGGCACGCACATGTATGCATGCACACATACACACATACTGCACACTCACACTCATATACATGCACATGCACACTCATACAAGAAGTTAGAGAAAAAGACACAAGGCTGTCAAACCCAAAGATAATATGGTAAATGATAAAATAATTGGCCATGTTGTTTTTGAAGTGTCTTATATTTTTCAAAATACTTTTATAGCTATTACCTCATTTGACCCTCTCAATGGGCCTCTGTGGTAGACAGAAGACATATAATTATGCACATTTCATACATTAGATTGAGTGATTCCTGAAGACCATCCAGTTAGCAGATAATAGTGCTGAGACAGGAAGTGGTCTAATGACGCCAAGCCCAGGGTTTCTCCAAGGTAAGAAATGTGAATGCTTCCAACAGAAAAGGGCAAGGCCCGGGGGCGGGGGGGAGACCAATAAAAGAAGGTCAGGCATGTTGATGGCACTTTTAAGAAAAACTCATGTTATGAGACAGAAATCTGAACAGAGGTATCTGAAGGGTAGTGATGTTGATGTATCTAGAAAGAACAGCTAACAAATTCTACAACGTGTTTGAAAGTCTGTCTGAGGGCTGTGTTTCCCAGCCACCTTCTTCCCTTTCAGTACTCAGGATGGCAGAATGGTGGTGGAACATTTAAAGCAGCAATTGGTCCTCAACAATGCATCAGTATCTAGCAGGAGACCTTAATGAATGGGATAGACCAGTGGTCGGCAAACTCATTAGTCAACAGAGCCAAATATCAAGAGTACAACGATTGAAATTTCTTTTGAGAGCCAAATTTTTTAAACTTAAACTATATAGGTAGGTACATTGCTATTAACTTAATTAGGGTACTCCTAAGGCTTAGGAAGAGCCACACTCAAGGGGCCAAAGAGCCGCATGTGGCTCGCGAGCCGCAGTTTGCCAACCACTGGATAGACCCCTTTTATTTTACAAGCATGTAAACTAAAGCCTAGAGAAATGAGGTGACCTGGTCAAGATGAAAACATTGATGAGTTGGAATCTGGACCCTGAATTCTAGACTTGGGATACAGGTCTCTTTATCCCATCCAGATGCCTTGGGCATCTATTATCTTTAACCTCATTACAGGCACCGGTCTTGGCTAATACCAGTGCCCAAAGAAGACTGAAAGATAGGGTGGGAAGCATGGCTTTCCATTTCTTTTTGGGGGGACAGAACTGCTAAATTTCCCATGGACAATCACTAGACAGGATGTGGGGAAGTGCCAGTGGTCCTGCTAGCACAGAAATTGTCTTATTCCTTGGGTATTTTTAAGACTCCAAAATGGCTGGCTGGATAATCCTCTACCCCTACCCCAAAGGTGTCCATATCCTAATCCCCAGTGACTTATGTGGAGAAAGGGCTTTGCAGCTGAGATTAAGTTAAGGATCTTGAGCTGGAGGAGGATCCTGGTTATGAGTGGGTGCGATGTGAACACAAGGGTCCTCGAAAGGAGGAGGCCTGAAGATGAGGGTTAGCAAAGTGGGAAATGACAGAAGCAAGAGGGTGGGTGAGGGGAGGAGCCGAGGAATGCAGGCAGCTTCTAAAAGCTGGAAAAGGGAAGGACACAATTTTTCCCTGAAGTTCCCAGAAGAAATGTAACCCTGATAACATCTTGATTTTAGACTTCTGACTTCCAGACTGCAAGAGAATAAATTTATGCTGTTTTAAGCCACTGAATTTACGTTAAGAGTTACACCATCAGTGGGAAACTAACACAACTATTACAAAACTAGAGAGGCAAGTCTTTGCTCCTCAGGGAATAAACGGGCTTCGTAAGATGTGGCACAAACGTTTTTAAAATCACAAAGGCATTAGGAGATATTTAGACTGACTATACACTAGATACACTGTCTTGCTTTAAAATAGAAAAGAATTGGTTAGCTGTGTTTATGGGGATTTCTTTCTCAGATAACTTCTAGTTTAATTCCCTCGGACTGCTCCATGGTCCCACCCTGGAAGGGAGCGCGTGGACCTCCCCGTCCAGCCTGGACACTCCCTCAGATGCAGCCTGTGCTCCAGCCCCAGCAGGCTGGCTCTGACTTCTAGAACATCAGGCTCACTCATGCCTCCAGGACTCCGTCCCGCACTTTGCTTTTTGGGTAATGCACTCCTCACCCTTGGGCTCTGCTAAAATCCTTCCTCAAAGCTCAGCTCAGTCAGCACTTCCTCTGAGAAGCCTTCCCTGGCCTCCCCAGTCCTCTCTCCCACCTACTCCCCACACCCAGAGCATCCCTCTTAAGAGAGCCCTGAACCCTTAGTCTTATAAATGTATGTTTGCTTATCCTCCTCCCCACCTCACCAGCATGAGTCCCTCTAGGACAAGAGACCTTCTTGTTTCTAGGTCACCAAAGCACTGCCATCCCCTATCTATTCCAAGTACTTCCTAGCTCCTTCCAACCTGAGGAAGGCAAGTTCCTCTTGATTTCCCAAGAATTAGCCCCACCTCAGTGCTCCCAGTGACCGGCAAATGGAAGGCAGTCTGCCATGTTCACTGAGTGTTTATGAGTTGCTCTACACTGTGCCGAGTGCTTTGTAGGAATTACCCATTCACAGCAACCCAGTGAAGCAGGTGTATTATTTTCCCCATTAGGGAAAGTCTGAACAATGCCAGCACGGCACAGGACTAGTAAGTGGCAGAGCTGGGTAGACAACCACACCTATCAAACCCAGGGCTGAACTGTTCGCTATCATGTGTTAGCTCCTGTCCCCATACACCACCTCATCACCTGGAGGTCTGGTTAATAGAATGGACACAAATAAGACCAATCTTTCAAAGAAAAACAGTAATTGAGCACTTAGCACAAACTGCTCTTGGGCTGTGGGTCTGCACAGCATCTGTAAGAATATCCCTGATGTAGGCAGATTCCCTCTCAACACGAAACCAGCTCTCCTTCTGCAGGCGGTTCTGGGAAGCCCACCCTCGGCACCCTTTCTGACACACTCCACCTAATGAAAACAGTGGCCATGATTTCCACAGATGGGACTGTCAGCTCCCAGGCTCCGACAACTGTCTCCCGTAGACACACACAGCCGTTCTAGACTTGGCAATGCTCAGTGGGGGAGGGGAAGAATGTGTCGGATCTTGAAACGCTCTGAATTAAAGTATCAAGCTTCCCATTCCTCAGATGCCACTAGTTCACATGTGTAACGTTAAGAAAAACTGGCCACTGTAGGCGAGCGTAAGGAAGGAAGCCCAGTGGTAAGGAATGCCTACCTGTTAGCGGGCTCCCTGGCACCCAGGGAGTGAGAAAGTTCCCTGCAGTGGTCCTCGATAGGAGTGGCCAGCGCCCTCATATCCTGACTTTGTGGAGGCTGAGTTAGACTGGCCAGTGGACATTCACAACATGTTTCTCTAAGGTTATGCACTTAGACTGGGCAGCAGAGACTCTCTCTGGGTGCTGTTCCCCCAGACATTTTAGGAATGGAAAGAAATCCATCTGGTTTTGGTGTTATACAAGGGAACATTCTGCAGTAGCTCCCTCCAGTCTGCAGGTATCCATCCTGGAAACTGAGGGGAAAGGCTCTCCTACTTTGGAGTGTTGTCAATGCCACAGGAGTGTGTTGCTGCATGGTTGTACAGGCTACCAGACTCACCTGACACACTCCTTTTCCCCCGCCCCTCCCCCTACAGCCATCACAGGGACGCAGCCTTAGGCAGGGAGAGAGGGAGGAGTTGGTGAAGTGCCCTATGGAATCTGTTGGCCACAACCTGCAAGCTGAACACCCCCAGTCTAGAGCCTCCCCAGGCAGCCACTGCCCTAAATCCCAGAGGAAGGCCACCCTTTGGGGAGGGCTTCCTGAGCGGTCACACCAAAAAAGGGCAAAGGGCAGGGTGCCCAGGCCCTGGGATGTTGTGCTGCCCAGAGTCCTGCCCTCCTGGACTGGACCTCAGTTCCTGGCTCCCCATCTTCCTGTGTGGCCCCATTTCTCCACCCGATCGTTCCTGCAGAACCACAATTCTAACTGGAACTCTAACACAATGCCCAGCCTTTAAACCCATAATGGGAGTTAGAGCTATAATTTATTGGGCACCTACTATGAACTGGGCAATATAAATATTTCATTTAATTATACAACAATCCCATGTGATAGGTATTATTATTATTACTCTCATTTGAAAGATAAAGTCCCTGAGGCTCAGAGAAGTTTAGTAACTTCCCTAAGCTCAGGATCTTTGGGAGAGCTCCAATAAATACTGATATGATTTATATGGCTTTTAAGAATGTGATTTGCAGTGTATGCGTGTGTTTTAATGAAACAAAGGTCTGATATGGAAGCAAGTGGACCCAAAAAGTTTCCAGATATATTCCAGCTAAATAAATTCTACTGATTCTTCAAGGTTGGGTTCAAATCCTACCTGCTTTGTGCAGTGTTCCAGGACAGCTCCATCCCACAGGGAATTCCCATCTTTCTGAACTCTGGTCACACCTTTACTGTCTCCCACCATATGCAGTGTTTCCTGGGTTTCCACTCATCCACCACCACAGTATCAGGCCCCCAAGAATAGGGACTGTGTTTCCAATTTTTTGAATCCCCCTGGTGCCTAGGACTAGAGGCAAAGATTTCGCTGATGAAGAGCGCTGAACATAGCAAAAAGAGATGAAGTTCTTTTTAAGCCTTCAGGGCCAAATCCACCCACTTTTCAGGGTGTGGCTCAAACTGTCCAACCTTCCAGCAGCTTTTCTGATCACACCTGCTGGAAGTAGGCTGCCTCACTTCCAAAATAACCATTTCCGTGAAAAGGACTTTAGTGTCTGATTCCGACAGACCTCTGTGGAATTCTGGTTCTGCTGCTTCTGAAGGGGGTGATTGGAGCAGTTCATTTCATTCCTCTGAGCCCGTTTCCCTTCTGTGAAATGTGAATCTGCCTCCCGGGGTTGAGGGACCTGTGGTACATGTGCATCTCTGTATCTGCCTCTCGGGGTTGAGGGACCTGTGTTATAATGCATTTGATGTAGTGCCTGTACAGAAGACATGCTCCAAATGGTAGCCACTATCATTCCCATTACTACTTCATCATACAAGCCCATAAGGAAAGCATTTACATCCATGCCTCTTCTAACCTTCTGGAGCACTGGTTCTGAAACTCTGGAGTCTGTCAGAATCATGTAAACGAAGTTACCTAGATCACACCATGGACTATAAAACAATCCCCATTAGGCAGGGGAGATGGTGGGGACTAGACTGCTCTACTTTTAACAATAGTCCCCACCCCACTGCAAGTGATGCTTATATGTGCTCACTAAACCTGGAATATTCTACTAGACAGTATTTGACTCCCAAATTCTTTTCCATGGAACCTTGAAAAGTTCCCAAGATACTTCCAGACCTATGATTCCAAACCTTGGCTGGATTCTTTCCATGTCTACGGTAAGTACAACCCTTAGAGACTCAGATGTTGGTTTGGGATGTGACCAGGGTGTCAAGATTTCTAAAAAGTAGGCAAAGGACTCTAATGGTCAGCCAAGGTTAAAAACCACTGCCCGCTTTGTATCTAGTCCCCAGGTTTTGGTTGTTGTTGTTGTTGTTGTTGTTTAATCCTCACCCGAGGATATTTTTTCCATTGATTTTTTAGAGAAAATGGAAGGGAGAGGGAGAGAGACAGAGTGAAACATCGATGTGAGAGAGACACATCGATTGGTTGCCTCCCGCATTTCCCCTACCAGATCCAGGAGCCTGCAACCAAGGTATGTGCCCTTGACCGGAATCGAACCCAGGACCCTTCAGTCCACAGGCCAACGCTCTATCCACTGAACCAAACTGGCTAGAGCTAGTCCCCAGGTTTTTATAGTGATGTCTCTAAAACTTCAAACAGAGCAGCTCAGCTTTTGTCTGTTACAAATTGAAACTCCGTCTAAGACTGATTTTGCACAAAGAATTCTTATGCCTTAAAAAAAAAAAAAGTTTGCCAGCAGCTGTTCTAGCCTGTCGGTAAGAGCCTGATGCCTCCAGCCCTGTTTTTATTATACCTTTGTGTCCCAGAGCCTTACAACATAGTAGATGCTTAATAAATATTTGTTAGAAGGTTGAATAGTTTTGTTTTATTTGTTATGTGACTCCAATTAAGTTTTCAGTTGCCTAGCATTAACAACCTAACAGTTTCTTAAACATCTAAGCCCTAACAGCCTCCACCTCAAACCTCAAACCTGAAACAGAGAATGAGGCAGACAGCCATCCAGAGAACACACTGACGTTTCTTCTGGGGTCATATATACTATGCAAGTTCCTAATCACTGATAAACATAAGCAAATGCGATTTTCATCAGCCGGGAAGAGCGTGACATTTTTCAGCAGCACAGGCCTCCCAGGCTAATATTTGGATTATTTCATCTGAAACTGTCAAATTACAAGAGCATAATTCTTATGCCTTAAAAAAAAAAAAAAGTTTGCCAGCAGCTGTTCTAGCCTGTCGGTAAGAGCCTGATGCCTCCAGCCTGTTTTTATTATACCTTTGTGTCCCAGAGCCTTACAACATAGTAGATGCTTAATAAATATTTGTTAGAAGGTTGAATAGTTTTGTTTTATTTGTTATGTGACTCCAATTAAGTTTTCAGTTGCCTAGCATAACAACCTAACAGTTTCTTAAACATCTAAGCCCTAACAGCCTCCACCTCAAACCTCAAACCTGAAACAGAGAATGAGGCAGACAGCCATCCAGAGAACACACTGACGTTTCTTCTGGGGTCATATATACTATGCAAGTTCCTAATCACTGATAAACATAAGCAAATGCGATTTTCATCAGCCGGGAAGAGCGTGACATTTTTCAGCAGCACAGGCCTCCCAGGCTAATATTTGGATTATTTCATCTGAAACTGTCAAATTACAAGAGCATGATAAAAACTTGTAGGAACTTCATAGTAAACAGTAACTGGCCCCTTGTCAATAAGTTAGAAGAGAAAACTTTCCTGCTGCCAAACGCATGGGCCGGAAAGCCTGCAGCCCAGGCCGGCAGCCAACTAGAGCCTGTTCCCTGGGCAGCTTTTCTAGGTTCTCAACCACAATGGCTGGAAGAGAAGTTCCTGAGTACTCTAGGGATCTGGGAGTCAGCAGCACCTTCAAATCTCAGCTTTTCTGTGGCTTCATTTAGGACTCTGACTAGTCATTTAATATCTTAGAACCTCGGATTCCTTATGTGTAACATCTACTTCATCAGGTCCTGATAGCCATGGCTCCCCGGGTTTGAATCCTAACTCCTGCATACTAGCTGTGAGACCTTGGACAAATTACCCCACTTCCCTGGGCCTCCATTTCCTCACCTCTAAAATAAGGATATTAGCGGCCATTTCATAGGGTTGTCAGTGTAAAGCGATAGGAACAGTGCCTGACATAGGACAGGCATTCAACAAACCTCAGCTATTATAAATCTGCAATCCTGAAAGCAAGAGTTTTGAAAACTGAGTTTTTCTCTTTCTTTTTCTTTTAATGTTTTTATCAGTTTGGTGTCAAAACTCATTGGGGCAGCCAATCTGACTTTAACAGGCATGGTCTCTTTTACCCTACGTGATGTGAAATCCATATGCTTCACTGCAGACATAAAAATGTGTTTAATTATGGGATGCTGCCCCACACCAGAGAAGGAATGTCATTAAAGTGTGAAATATGCCGTGAATTACCTTTCTAAAATCTGAACAGTTCTGAATTCTAAAATGCACTGACCATAAGTATTTCATATAAGGGACTGGGGAGCTATGTTACTATGAGGTGTGTCTGGAATGAAAGGAGCTAACACATGATAAGCCCTCAGCCTTCAGTAGTGGCAGACCCTCCGAGTGTCGAGTGATGTTGGAGGGTCTTCAGGTTTCTACACAGGAAGAGAGAGAAGGAAGCACTCTCTCCCAGCTGGTCCCTCTCTTTACTCTCCCACTGACAGGCCAGGCCAAGCCTTGAAACTCTCGGCTCTCTTCTTCTCTCTTCTATCAGCCCAAACGTGGTTTATTCCTCAGAATTCAGCTAAAGCATCTTCTCTGTGCAATGGTCCCCTCCTGACCAGGTCAAAAGCATGTGGCAGGGAGGCTGGGTGGGTTGTATCTCCTCTCCACATCCAGTCAGTGGCAGGGACAGCTTACAGCAGTGGGCTGAGGAAGGACTCTCACGAACCATCTAGCCACAGTGGGAACGGGTGGCCATCCGTGCTGAAGTCTGAACTGCAACTGATAAGAGAGGCTAGACTACCCACCTAACAGGCTCAGGCCCTGCCTGGGATGGGCATTAACTTGGCTTGACTTCTAAATTATAGCTTTCTTAAGCACAGAGATTATATCTAACACTTTTTGTTTTTCCTGTAAATGTTTGTTTGTTGTTGTTAATGCTTTTGTATGAATATCCTCTCAGATTCTATTATGAGCCTAGGGCACCCAACGAATACTGTTGAATGAATGCCGTAATCTGCAAATATTGTTTGATCAATTCACTGACAAGCTCTTCTCAGCCCCTATATTCCTACCTTTGCCATGGGCACTGCCTAGTTTGGCATATTTATGCTGCCCTAGCCAGGGAGGCTTCTTAGGGCTATACAACTATTTTAATGCCATGATACTGTGTCTAGAGTTTATATTTTATTAAGTCTCTAGACAACATCTAGGTCCTCAATTAGACACAGCCTCAAAGCTGTGTGTTCACTCAAAATACACTGGAGAAACTTTCTAGAAAAGTTCATAGAATCCTGAAACCTACAACCTGAGAGCAGGTAACACTCCAGACATTCAACGTGTCTAAGGATTTGAAACTCATATGAACTTAAAAGGCACCTTGGGTTAGAAGCACCTTGTCCTCAGCTCAAACCCACACAGCCTGCGGCCGGGGTCTCCCTTTCCTCCTGCACCAGGCCAGCTGTACTGGAGGGAGGTCTCCCAGCACCCACTCCCTCTTTACCCTCCAGAGGGCCTCCCTAAGGTTGATGCCTAAGGGCTTCTAAGAATTAGCTTCACTTTGAAGACTATTCAGAACCACAGAGTGGGGTGGGAGTGGCCTCAAAGCTTTAAAAAGCTGCAAAATAAATCAAAGGATGAAAGGAGATTGTGGAGCCAAGAATTCCTCCCCACCCGGCAGAAGCAATGCATTAACCAAGCAATCTGTGGTGCAGAGCCGCGTGCAGCAGGTCGGGCGGGCGGGGAAGAGACAGAGCCAGGGCAGTGCAGGGCGGGCAGGAGCCTGGAGGGCGTGTACCTTCTCTCCGCGGTGGGTTCGCGGACCCGCGTC
>NW_005362075.1:56829-83848 GCF_000412655.1 Myotis brandtii
GCCATCCGCTGAGGGACCTGCGGAGACAGAGGCTGGTTAGGGACCGGACACACCGCTCCTGCTCGGCCCTCAGAGGCTGTGGGTAACCTGAAAGGTTTGCCTATTAGGCACCAGTAGGCACAGAGCCTGTGTTAAAATCTAAAGAACAAAATTATATAATCCCCCCTGGATTATATTTGTCTTTATACCAGCGCACTCATAAAATATAATTTTAAATATTTCTATGGAGGAAGCAACACACCAAGGCACAAGTGCTCGGGCTCACGGAAGTCCTAACGCAGTCCTTGCTTTGGGTGCTCCGGCCTTGGAGAGCTCAGTTTGGCGCCCTCTCCTCTCACTGAGGCGCTCCCCTCAGGCGTTCCCCTTAACCTGGGTCAGGACATAAGGAGATTTAGGTCAGGTCAACCATGTGCACAGCAGAGAGCTTAGCACTAAATGCATATCTGTATGCTCCATTACGACAGTCTTTCCTGCTTCCATGGTGAATCCGGGGAGGTGGGAAATGTCAGAAACTTAAAGTTCTATCCAAGGGGTGATTCTACCTTCCCATTCACTTGCCATTTCAGAGGCCTACCAGGCCCAGCACGCCTGGTGCTAAAGGAGGTGCAGTCTTCCTGCGCTGTGCAGGCTGCTCTGAGCCCCAGCGGGGCACCAGCACTGAGAGGCCCTGAGGACAAAGAGAAAAGCACCCGGGTCCACACAAATGGCCTGGACCCAGCAGCAGGAAAGCTCTAAGCAGCTAATATGAGATTGGGGGAGGTTGGTTGGGTGACAGGGGCTGCGGGTGGGAGCAATGAGAAAGCCGCAGAGGTGGGGCTGCATGCCCACTCAGTGCCAGTGACACATGTAATCGCCACCCCACAGCAGCTCTGGTCACCACCACTCCCACCTTTCAGAAGTGAGGCGCCCGGCTGAGGTTCAGAGATGTGCGACCTGCCCCAGACATGTCAATTTAGCAGAGCTGGGATCTAAGGCTACTTAGCTCCCTGTACCTGGAGCTCCAGCAGCCCTGCTGTCTCCCCAGCAGACAGCGCTCTTGTGCTTCCGGATCCTTCTCTTGAAATGTCCTTCCTTACAATGAGCACCACTGTGACTTTCCTTAGAAGGTGGGATTTTCAATGGCCCTCAGGCTCACATGTAAAGTGCAAAAGTATCTCCAGATTACCTGAGCCTTTTTTTGTTTTTTAAGATGTTGGTTTTTGGCAGCTTTGTTTGGCCCAAGAGCTCCAAGACCTGTCACACTTGCACTCTTCCTCTGTCCCTTGGTGCCCTGAGCAGTGAGAAGGTCCAGGGATTGCCTTCCCCTTTGTGTGGAATTCCTTCCCACCACGGGGAATGAGAGATGGAGCGAAGATTACTTCCGAGGATGACTGTGAGGAAGCATGAGGAGACCTAAGTGCTCAGTAAATGCCACCACTGTTGTAGCTGAACCATATTGCTAAAAGCAAGGACTCCCTCTTGGGTAGAGGTCTTGTCCCCAAGCACTCAACTCAGTCAGCCTGAAGCCATGGGGCGGGTTTAAATGGGGCTACTTTCTGTCAACTACATTCCAGTACACAGAGTGGTTCCAAGATGACCTTTAAAAGCTTAAATTGGATTCCTGAAGGTTGAAGGAGCAACAAGGCAGGATGAGTGAGAGAGGGAACCCAGGGAGCAAACAAGAGTCTAACCAGAGAGTGAAGCCTAGAGCTGGATATCAAACAGCCAAGCTACAGGAGCCCTGTTCAGAGAACTGAGGTGGAGCCATTAAAGATGGGGTCAGAGCAAGGGCATGACAGAGGGTCCCGTGACAGGGAGGCTGCAGCTCCTTGCCACCCATATGTGAGCAATGTGAGCACCAGATGGGGATGAGCACAGGAATGACGTGCTCAACTCATCACTGCTAAACTGGGGACCCGGAGAGAAGACCTTTTGCCTGCTTATGAACACAAAACAAACAAGCTTTTGTTCTTTCTTCTCTTCCCTTACATGTCCTGGTTTATTAATATCAAAATGATCATAGGTTCACTGAGGTGGTTATAAAAATGCCTAATCAGGCCACAGTCTTGACATATAAAGGAACCCCTAAAGTGTGGGTAGTGGGTTGAATGGTGACCCTCCCCAAAAGAATGTCCATGCCCTGACCCAGAACTTGTGAATGTGCCATTAATGGAAAAGGGTCATTGTAGATGTAATTAAGTTACAGACCTTGAGATGAAATTTTCCTGGATTTTCCTGGTGGGACCCACATCCAATGACAAATGTCCTTATAAGACAAAGACAGAGGAAGAGGCCATGTAACCACCAAGGCAGAGACTGAAGTGATGTAGCCACAAGCAGAAAGGCCGGAGGCAGCAGGAGCTGAATGAAGCAAGGAGAGAGGCACCCCTAGTAGAGCGTGCAAGTGGCCTCTGGGCACCTGGATTCTGACCTTCTGACCTCCAGAAATACATTTCTGCCATTTTAAGCCATCAGGTTTGTAGTAATTTGCTAGGACAACCCTAGGAAACCAATACAGTGTGTTAGTACGTCTAAGACAAGAGAGGAAAGTGGACAGACATTTGCAGAGCACCTTTTCTGTGTCCAGCACTGCACAAACAGCTCACATGCATAAGGCTGGGTTCTATGGCACGGGCCACTCAGCCACACTGAGGTTGGAGTTATTTTGTCTCTCTTACAGAGAAAAGCTGAGGCCCCCGGAGTTGTGTGACTTGCCCATGGTTCAGGCTAATGAGGGGCACAGACAGGACTAAATTGAGGTATCCTGACTCCACTCCAGTGCTCTTGTTTTTCCCCCATTGCATGTCCCCTCCCTGCTGATGTTGGCAAAAACAGAAGGGCAAAATGAGTAGAAATAAATCCACTTGTATAGTTCTAGTAGAAGGATAAATAAATGAAGGCAGAAGTATGTTTCTGAGACATTTGGGGATTTCACTTATCACCAAGTCCTGATTTCTCACTAACATATATCTAAGGCACTATCTATAATTTTAGGTTAAATGTGCAGCTATACTAAAAATCTACTTCCTAGAACGAATCCCATCCTTAATTTGCTTTCCTGTAGCACAGTTGGGCTGGGTCCCTGGGAAAAGAAAATACAAAACCACATTCCATTCTATTCTATTCAAAAGAATTCTCTAATATATACATAGTTGAATTATGGTGAGTGACTTGAAATTCCATCTCAGTCCCCATGGTGTGAATCTAACCACATTCTCCAGAATTGTGTTTTTATAGTATGTAGCCAGAAACATAGGGAAAAGGTACAGAAAAAGCAGAATGGGTTAAATGCAGAGAAAGAGAAAGAACCCCATCCTCCTTCCACTCCTTCCCACCTTCCAAATAACAGTCAAGGAGTTTTCTGTGAGGCAAAATGAGTAAACTTCCAAGTGTTCTGTGACGTAATATTCCTAAAATTAGGACTAACAGGACCTCTGTTAGTCAATGACAAACAACAAAACCAAAGAATAAGTCATGGTAAAGGACAAAAATAAACAATCCAAAGTCAAAGCCTGTAACCTGCCAGCATGGTGCCCCTTCCCCAACACACTACTTGTAAAGACTGGAGCAGAAAACCTGAGGTGCTTCTAAAAAACACCCAAAATACTGATGTTCCTCATTTACAAAGAAGTCTAACCAATTAGTAAGAAAAACACAAACAACCCAATGCAACTAGGGATGATGGACATGAATAGGTAGTTTACAGTTGTTATGGATTGAATGTTTGTGACCCCTCAAAATTCATATATTGAAGTCCTAACCCCCATTGTGGTGGTATTTGGAGATGGGACCTTAGAGAGGTCAGATTTAGATAATGTCATGTGAGTGGAACCCTCATGATGGGATTAGTGTCCTTATTAGAAAAAAAAGAAAGGCCAGAGCTCTCTGCCTCTCTGCCATTGAGGACATAGCAGGAGGCCAGCTGTTTGCAAACCAGGAACAGAGCCCTCACCAGGGAAACACATCTGCCAGCACCCTGATCTGAGACTTCCTAACCTCCAGAGCTGTGAGAAACAGATTCCTATTGTTTAGCCACCCAGTCTGTGGTATTTTATTATAGTAATCCAAGCTGACTAATGTAATGGGGAAATATATATAATACATGGAAACTGTTCAACATGTATCATCAAGTAAATGCAAAATAAAACAACAGAATTCCAGTTTATAGCCATTAGATTGGTAAAGATTATAAAGTTTCCAAGATTGCTATGGCAAGAATGTTCACTGCTAATGGGAATCTAAATTGGAGCAACTTGGTTGGAGGGAACTTCGAAATAGCTAACCAAATTTTATTTTATTTTATTTAAATTATTTATTGTTGAAAACATTACATAAGTCTCCTTTTCCCCCCATTGACCCCTCCCAGGCCACTCCTCCCCCCACCCCGCACATGTCCCAGCCCCCTACTATCTGTGTCCTTTGGCTATGGTTGCTCTCTTACCTCCCCCCTCTCACTCTTCCCTTCCTTCCCACCTTTAGGCCAGCAGCTCTACTTCTAGTAGTTCACTCTACAGATACTCAAAACTAGTGCATTAAGCTGTGTAAGTTGTGTATATAGACTTTTGCTGCATCCTTTTCTTAAGAATAAAACAAAAATATCTGAAAACAAACTAGGAGCTTGGTTCAGTGAAATCTAATCTGTCCAAACAATGGAATACAATTTATCTGTTAGACACTGGATGTCTTCAGCCTTCTATGACATATCCATTAAAGTGGACAGCTCTCCATAATATATTAATTAGTGACAAAAAGCATATAGAGAATAAACCTATCTGCATATATCTCTCTTTAAGCATTAGGCTGAAACATAAACAAACAATTGCTGATATCTGACTATTCTTAATCTACAAAAATGCAATTTCATGATTCATTGCTTCAAATGATTCACGATTCAACCCAATATGAGCAACTCTCTGAACCAGCAATGAAAAGAGCCCAATTAGAAAATCTTTTACCACTAAACTGGGCAGCATGAATGAAAAACCAGAATGTAGTGTGGCCTCCTCACCCACCCACCACCACCTTTGTATAACTGGCTGGTTGCCCCTAAAAGTCACATCAACAGCTTGGAGCAGCTGGCAGGCCAGGCCTATCAGCACATACTTAACAAATGATACTAGTAACAACCATCATTTAGTACAGAATAGGGGCCAAGCTAAAGGCTAATTACTTTATATGTATTACCTAATTTAATCCTCAAAATAGCCACGTGAAAAAGCTGTCATCCGCTTCCCTTTACAGATGAAAAACTGAGACTTAAAGAGGATGAGTCACAGAGTTAGTAAAATTCATAATAGTTCATGAGCACACAGGACTTCTCCTTTGGAACTTTCCAATAATATGTGGATTGACCTTTGGGGTGATTAAGATTCTATACTGTTCAGCCCTAGCCAGTTTGGCTCAGTGGATAGAGTGTTGACCTACAGACCGAAGGGTCCTGGGCTCAATTCTGGTCAAGGGCACTTACCTAAGTTTCAGGCTCCTCCCCGGCCCCAGGCCCTGGTCAGGGCGCATACAGGAGGCAACCAATCGATGTGTTTCTCTCCCATCGATATTTCTCTTTGTCTTTCCTCTCTCTTCCACTCTCTAAAAATCAACTGAAAAAATACCCTTGGGTGAGGATTTAAAAAAAAAAAGATTCTATACTGTTCATATATGAACAGATGGTCACTACAACTTGAATGGTTATTTTTAAATGGTTTCACACATAGACTGCTGGGCGCTAAAAAAAATTAGGGTAAAATTATTTAAATGATAAAAATAAATAAATAAACAAACAAAAGAGATCTTGTATTATGGAAAGTGATACATTGTAAAGAAAGGAGTGGATGATGAAGATGACACTGGATGGCTTCAGCCTTCTATGACAAAGGTAAGAACTGCCTCTGAGATGAGTGGGGGCAAACGGGAGAATTACAGAAATAAAAGGTGTAGAAGTAGCAATAATACCCTTTATCTGCCTGGGCTGCTATAATATAAGCCCAATATCTAATACAAGATTCACTTCAAGGATTTTTATTTCCATTTTGCAGATGTAGTAATTGAGGTATAGAGTGCCCTAGTGGATGAAGCATGGGCTTTGAAAATACATAGAAGAGATAAAATAATCCAAATATGATGGTGTTGTCAGGTATATTAAATGAATGAAGTAAAGCATCACACCCACTACCAGTCATCAGCAGGAGCACTGCAGACCTCCACTTCATCCCTTCGATGGGAGAACTTACATGACGAGTCAAAAGTTTTAAATATGTAATCAGCAGTGTAATATGTAATATGTAATATGTAAATATGTAATCAGAGAACCAAAATGGTTCTTTCCATTCCACCAGAGATTTTAAAAAATAGGGGCAGGGTGGGTATAGGGGTAAGGTAACAGAATCAAAACAGAAGCTTTTGATGGGATTAAAGTACACATACCCTATTATGCTCCTTTCCCCAGAGATTATGCTAGGTCCTGCCTAGAGTGAAGCTAAGGTGGGGTTAAGGGACACACATATGTTTTGGATAAAATCTTCCAAACCTTCTGTTATTCCCTTCCTCATATAAACACTACTGCTTGATATTATGCTGCCTCTCTAAATAGTACTACGGGGCATAAGCCAAGGAGCAGGAGAAAAGGAAGGCATGCAGAGATGTAGGAGAATCAGGTAGACTCACATCCCTCTTTAACTCAACTTGGGCCATGCAAAAGAAGAGGCTGTGCCAGAACTAGAGAGGGAAGTGAAAGCCTCCAGAGGTCTGGAGTTGGCTGCCGTAACTAACAACAGTTTGGGATTGGTTGTATGGAAGTGAATGTTAGGCAGGGATGTTTGTGTAGATGTATATGGATGGGAAGGTGTGTGTGTAGAGCAGCCTGGCAATCATTCTCCTTTCCCTGGGTCCTTTAGGAATCACCCCTCCACACTGGATGAAGTATGGTGGAAAGGTATTCAGGGGCCCTGTCAGCTGAAGCCAAGGTAGGCAATGTGGGTCAATTGAACACTCCCTCCCTGGAATTTGAATCTCCAGTAAAGTGACCAAGAGTCCACAGATGCTGTTGAGTCCTTTACCCTAGCAGTAACTCCTCTGACCCAACTGTTTATGCTTTGAGACCACCCCTCTTACTCTCTGGTATTGCCTCAATGCCCACCTGCCTCCTAGGCTTGTTCCACTAAATTCCCCATTAGTTCTCTTAGTTTTTGTTGCTTATAATAAAGAACCCTAAATCATATCTAAATGATTGCAAATATCATCTCTCTATATAAAAGCCCAAGCGACCATTACAACTGGTCAACCGAACGACCGGTCGACCAGTCGCTATGATGCGCACTGACCACCAGGGGGAAGACGCTCAACGCAGGAGCTGCCCCCTGGTGGTCAGTGCGCTCCCACAGCCAATCAGAGCCCTAATGGGAACTGGGCAAGATGGCCCTGATCGCCCCAATGGTCAGCTAGGCCGAGGGACCCCACCCGTGCACAAATTCGTGCACTGGGCCTCTAGTAATATATAAAGCATAGTAACCGAGACAATGTGAAATGAGCCGGGTCTACCCTTGGCACAGGACTTGGAGGAGAGAAAACAGTGACTGGGATGATCAAAGAAAGTCTAGACCTGCCAGAGCCTCTGTATTAAGGGAATCCAGGGCTGGAGGATCCATATGGAGACAGTAGTTGACCACAGTCAGCATAACCAGAAAAGAGTTCCACAGGGACAGACAGAAAGTGACCTCAGAGAAGAGCAGGAGAAGCAACAATCAGGGCCATGTCCGCCATCCCGCAACGTCTTGCATGCTCCATGGACGCTGCCGGCGCCCTGTGACGCCTCACACGCCCCGCAGATGCTGCCAGCCAGCACCCCGCCCTGCCCGCCACGAGAGCGGCTGCTCATTTGGTCGTGATGCCATTATAGCGTCACGACCACAGGCCTTTTATGCTATAGATAATATTTTTAAGGGGGACATATTTGATTGTAATAGAAGAATGGGCAAATAAATTAGGGCTTAATAACTCAATGAAATATCATAATCATGAATAATACAGAATATGGAAATAGTCTTATAATACAATATTAAGTGAAAAATGCCAAATACAAACTTGTAACTATATCATGATTATGATAATGTAAAGATTCTGTAGGAACATGGATAAAGCCTGGAAGGGAACATGGAAAAATGAAAACACACAATCTGTTACTGAAGCTAGACATGGGGTAAGTTTCCTTGTAATTTAAAAAGTTCAGTCATGGTTATAATATTGCTCACTCAATAAATAAAAATAAATAGACTAAATAGAGGAAGATTCAGAACAGATTGTGGAGTATGCGAGGCAGGGAGTAAACCAAGAGTTGGTAGTCCTTGTCACAGAAAGCCCAGGCATTTCTCATCGCCACCAGTAAAGCCATAACTAGGAACAACTCTAAATGTTTTCAATGTATTTGGTTTCGGTCTTAATGTAACATCATGTAAGATTTCACTGGTTTCTAATTTTCTTTCTACAAAATTAAACCCACCATCTGTTTTTCATAGAAAACGAGTAATATGCAAAGTCTGAAATTCTAAAGTCTCATTCTAGGACAGACTGGAAAAAGTAGGTTTGGTTTTAGCCACATAACCAAGTCACCACCTTAAAGCAAACATTACAAAAATACACCTTGGAGTTTGAGCCCAGAGAGCAAAGTTTTGGACAGCTGAGAGCAAATACAAGCAGGAGCCTGCAGCTGGCAGCTCAGCCAGGACATTTGTTACCTGGGACCCTGCACAGGAACAGGGGAAGGTGGCACAGATTGATAAAGAAGCTCCAACCTCAAACCAGTTTTAAATTAAGGACCACCACGATGGTTTTCTCCAAGACACGAATTCAAGCTAACATCTCAATAAACTCTCTTGATTCTGACATAACACGCTGCAAAGGTTCCAAACCTTACCTCTCAGCAATGCCAGCAGCTAAAAACAATGTTACGAACCTCACAAGGGAGATGAGCACAACACTCTCAGCCTGGACCACTGACTCTGAATCCCACACACAGTAATTTATATATGAATGAGTTCTACAAGTGCATTCCAGGAACAGCTGAAAGGCTTCATTTGCACAAAACCATAACAAAGGGGAGTGAGTGGAGGCCCAGGGAGAGATAGATAAATGTGAAAATCAAGTCATAGCTACAGCAGGAGCCAGACAGAGGGAAAAAAACATTGACTTGCAACCATCTGAAAGCTCAGCAGGTGGGGATTTGGTTGCCCTGCAAATTCCAGCTCTTTGTGTAGGCCCTGAGGTTTTCTCTCCCTATCTTTGTCTTTCCAGTTGGTGAATCCTTACAGTGAATGATCTCATATGTCAAACTGTACCATATTTATCCATATATATGGTATTGAGTATAAACTCTGACCCAAACACTGGAGAACAACACAGACATACCCTTGTCCTTCGATTCCTAGTCTTGTTTCTCCATGTTTGACCCACAAGGTACCTGCAAAACAATCAACCTACATCCACCTCAGACGTGCAGATTCCTGGCTCCTGGATCATACCTAGTGAATAAGATCCTCTGGGGTGGGGCCCAGTAGTAAGCATTTTAAATGAGCTTCCCCAGTGATTTGAATTCATCCTCTGGTTTGAGAATCCCTGGCTCCTGGATACTTCTAGGTGAGGCTCAAAGAGGAAAGCACTCGGCTGACCTAAACCTCCAGGCTTTGGAGCTCCACCAATCACTGCTATTTCCTTAACCCCAAAGTGCTTAGCCACATTATTTCATTACCCTCAAATCCCCTGCTTTTTGACCTATCCCTTTTATTTCTTCCATTCAAATTTGAGGTCAAATTGGAATTTATCATATGAGACAGAAAAACATTGGTGGAATGATACCTGCCTAACCTGAGATCCATGCTAAGCAGACTCCATTTGTAATGTACTTTCATAGCAGGAACAGGAACTGTGGATATGAAAGAAGAGGGAGGGGAAGACTCATGGGAAACCCTGGACTGGGCCCTGTGTTCCAGTCCCAAGTCTACTGCTGCTCACTCCGTGTATTTGGGGCAAGTCAGTCTGTGGCTCTGGACTTCAGTTTCCATATCAGTAACATGAGCCGGTTGGGCTTGATGAGGGTTGGGGTCCCTTCCAGTGCTAACAGGCTCTGATTTTTCCTGGAAGAGAGTTTACATTCCTTGCCCCGTACTGATTCTCTTCTAGAGCCACAACAGAAAGAGTCAATCCCACAGGTTGTGCCCAGGGCTGCCCACTGCCAGCGGAGCAGGCTTTAAGTGCAGAATATCTTCCCTGGATGCAGTGCAAAGGAGGCCAGGGTGCCTGGCTACAATATTCAAAGGCAGGGCCCAGCCAAAATGATGGAATGAGGTAAATATTTGGATGTGATCTACATAATCGGAAACACTCCCACTTCTGAAATTGACCTGACTCTTTCATCACCAGCCACATGGAAACCGTCCTCGGTTATAACTAGAAAATAACTCAGAGCATGTGCGTGGGTACCGAGTCCGCCCTGTGCTGCCGCACAGTTACTCAGGAAACAGAAGCAGATGTCTCTGTGTGCAGTGCCCAGGCATGTTCTTTTGTTCGAGAACTAGTCCATTTGGCCTTGTGCTCTCAACAGCATTTGCCTATCTGCAACCCAAGGGCAGTCAAAATAATGACTAATTCACACAATAAAGAGTGCCGGCTTCTGGACCCTGAGGTTAACTTGGGGAACAGCAACCTTCCAACAGAGAATCCTGCCTGGCAATTGGGCCATCTGCATCTAGCAGTCCTTGGGAAGCAGCTGGATCCAGCAGGCTCCTGAAAAATAGGTGATTCAAAAGCCTGTCCCTGGAAGGTGGCAGCATACAGCATGGAGCAGAGCACACAGTAGGTGTTCTATAAATACTTTGCTAAATAAATAAGGCTGCACATGGTTTGAGATAGGACTCTACCTGGATTCCCTCAGTATTTTCCTTGCTCACTCAGACCTCGCCAGGCTATTTTCTTGAAATCTAGCTCTACTGTGTTACTCTCTTGCTTACCAATGTCTCTTGAGTTCTCACTGTCCAACAGATAAGATCCAAACTAGTCTTTGCCATGGCATTCTAAGCCTTTCATAATCTGGCCTCACTCTTCCTTTCAGCTTCAATTCTACCACTGCTGTCCCTGCCGTCTCTGAGGCTCACAGCATGCATGATATAGGACTCGCCCTTTCTCCTCTCCTGCCTTCACCATGCTGTTCTCTTAGCTCCAATGCTCCCTCCCTTCTCCCCTACTCTGTCTATGAACTTCTACTCACCTCTGAAGACCTTTTCCATCCAAGTCAGATGGTCTCTCCCCCAAGCTCCAGAGCCACTGCACACATCCCTCTCCAAAGCACCTACCACCGGCACTATAATTAACTGTGCATACAACCAGCTCTCCAACAACACTGTGAGTTCCCCAAGGCAGGGATTATGTCTTATTTATCTTTGTGTTTGATCTAATCTCACTAACGGCACCTAATATAGAGTCTGTCACCTGACAGGCCTTCAGGAAATATTTGATGGATGATTGAATGAGCACATGGACGAATGAATGACAAATGCACCAACTGCTTGGTTTCTGCCCATTCATTGGTGAAATGTCAAACAACTCTTCTCTCTCTAGAAGCACATGTTGTGGCTATTCAGCCACTGGGATGGTGATCTCTGAGGCCTCTCCTGTGTTCCTTGCCATATGTGCCTAAAGGACGAGAGACTGACAATCCAAATGACAGCTCTCCTGTCTCTTCAAAGTAATCCACAGGGTGTTTCATCCCCTGACTATCTCTTGCTTGTTGAAACTTCCTCTCTCCTTCACTCTAGGACGCTATATTGTCCTGGTTTCCTCCTAAACTTCTAGCTGTCTTCTCCTCTTCTACCTGCTGGCTGCTTCTTTATCTGCTCCCCAGATGTTAGGATTGTATTCTGGTACTCCTAATCTTATCCAAACTGTTTTAATAAGGTAACACTGTGGCAATGATCTTCCTGTCGGTCTCTCCCTTATTCACAGGTAGCCCCAGCTCTCTCCCGAGCACCAGATTTACATTCCCAATAGCCACCTAGACATACAACTACCACCAGGATGATGCATGGGCTTTCCATACCCATTATGTCACCTAACCAGGACCTGAATACCTGCTCCATCTTCTGAACTCTCCATTTTCCGATTCATCCAGAGTGGCCCCACCCCTGAATCCGATCCTCCAACTGCATGCAAATTACACCAGTTTTACCTTAGAAAGATCTCTGCACACTTTCCCTTTTCCTCCATCCTCCTAGCCTGCGGTTGGATCAAGGCCTCATTCCCATTTGCTCTTACCTGGTCTCTATCCATCTCCCCACTTCCAGAATTACATTCTTAAAAATCACATCATCCAAGTCCCATGTTTATTAACCTCGCTGAGCACCCTTTGCCTCCAAGACTAAACTCAGTCCACCAGCCTGGTTCACTAGGCCCTTCACTCTGTGACTTCTAGCTACCCCTACAGCCTCACCTGTTGGCACTTCCCTGTTTTTAACCTCTCGCTCAACCATGCCAAGCCTTTACACCACTCTGTGCCTCAGACAACCCATGTCACTGGCCTTGAAGGACCTCCCTCACCCCCAGCTTACTTCTTGCTTGTCCTTTAAGATCTACTGAATGTTACACCCTCTGTGTAGACAACCCCAACTCCCCAGGCAAGGATAGTTGCTCTGTCCTTTAGGCATCCACAGCATTTTGAGCACACTTCACCACATTTCATTTTAACTTCTGTTTTTATGTGTCCCATACCCCAAGTTGTGAAAAAAAACAGGGATACATTTCTCATGCTAATTTAAAAATGGCATAAGTATAAAACTGAAAAGAACAAAATTCAAATTAACAATATTAATTTCATGTGATGCATAGATGATGGAACTAAGTAGACATTGTTGGGTGTGCCTATAGGAGGTATGTAAGACTTTGAAGTTTCACTAATTGACTACATTCTTTGAATTTGAGCACAATGAACCATCATTTTAGTTGTTATTTTTTCCTTTTGAAAAATGAACTTGTTTTAAACCACCAATCCATTACATTGGAGGGCCAATCTATAAGGCTGAAAAGTTTTAAATGATGCTTAATGAAAAAAGCAACACACTAGTATTTATCACTGTACTTGTTGCTAATGAACTAGTGTGAGTTGGGTCTCAAAAGACAGAACCTAGCAGCACAGCTGAAGGTGGACATGGTGTGATCTCCACAGGTGAGGGTCTTGGGAGATTAGTACCCTGCATGGTATCTCAATATCTCCACACTTTTATGGATTCAAACATTTAAAAATCTTCTCTCTCTAGCATGGAGGTCTTCAGTTAATAAACTATCTCAGATTATCTAGAATAGACTTATGTTAATATTTTTAGGTTATCAAATTGAAAATTCTAAACTAAAAATAATTTAAGTTGCAGACCACCAAGCATATACCCAAGATTCCAGGGACCTATAGGTCCTCAGTTTACAAAACACTGTCTTAATTTTTTTTAATCGCAGATGTGGCTCTGAGCCAGGATTTTCCCCCAGGTCACGCTGATTCCAAACCTCTGACTCTCCTCTCTAACCTCAGTGTGCTTAATGCTCAAGAATACTGGTACCAAAGGGCTTCACAGACCATAACATCCTATACAATTGTCAGTTTAGGGTTTGGTTACTAGTATGTAAAAGACAATACTTTTAAAAAGGAACTGGCATTTTTTAGGAAATGTACAATACAATGCTTCTTTAAGGAGATAATAATTATATCAGTTCTTCCCATATATGTAAAAGGTTACAACTCAAACTTGATATTATTTGATTGAGGAGGTGAAGATATTATAGTGGTGGGCAAAAATAGTATTACACCATGAGTATGCAAAACACAGAGCTTATTCTTGTATTATTATTTATTAATTATTGTATCACCTATTATTATGATTAACCTACTTTTGCCCATCCCTGTATTTACATGCTCCGCGAGAGCAGGTCATGGCAATAGGTAAGTAGAAAACCTAGGCCTCTACAACAAAGAAAAAGGTGCTGGTGATCAGGGGCCCAGGTACAAACATGATTAGAAAGATCCTCTGCTTACTCAAAAGCACTTGAGTAGCCGTCCCCAGAAGAGGGGCAATAGTCTGGGCTGCAAACAAATTTTTAACTATCATTTCCAAAGTCTACCTAAAGTCCCTGGTTACTGTTTTCAGACCCTTCTAATCATGTCTGATGACTTATAAAATCGATTTCCCTGTGTTTAAATTGCATTTCTTTTATTCTTGAAGAGAGACAAATAATGTGTATTAAGCTCCTCTACCATGTGCCAGGCACTTGACTAAATTATTTGACTTAATCTCCAAAGTTGGCTCCCCCTTATCAATCCGACCTTAATTTAAATGTCACCTCAAACAGACTTCTCTGACCACACGCCTACACACACACACACACACACACACACACACACACGGGCACGTGCACACCCACATGCACACATATACTGTCACTGTCACTTTGCCCTGTCTGTTCCATTTTCTTCATAGCGGTTATTACAGTCTGAAATGCTTGTATTTGTTTACTTGTTTATAGTCTGTTCTTCCCATTTAAAATAGAAATTCCTCATTATGGAAGAGAATCCTATGCTTCTTATTCACTTCTAGTCCTGTTACCGGGAAACCCCCAGCTGGGCTCAGGCTGCCTGTCGCTGTGTCCAATAACAAAGGCAGGGTTGAATCATATAAGGCGTGTATTGAGAAGGCTAGCCAACCAAGAAGACAGGGCGCTTACAAGCATTCAAATCCTGTCTTATAGCAAGGTGCAGGGACAGGATTATAAAGGGGAAGCGACTAGGGTGAGGCAGCCCTGGAGGTCCGCAGATGTCAGCTATTGTCCTTTACTAGTAGTCATCAGGTGATGAGATGATGTTGATGAGATGATGTTTTGACTCCTGGTGGTTCGGTCTGACCCTGCTTATCAGTTCTGCTTGCTGGATTCACAGCTGAGTCACCTCCTCAATCGCTTTGCACAGGCCTTGAAAAGGAAACTTAAGAAAAACGTAATCCCCTATTTACATAAATATATGTGTTCTAAGATTTAAAATAATATGATTATTTTTCAGATTGATTCAGGTGCTATATCAGATTATAAGTCCCCCCCATCAGTCCTAGCTCCTATAACAGAACCTGGCACATAGTAGGTGATTTATGGTTGTTGAATGAACAAACCCTACCAGGTAGGAAATATCCTGCTGTTATAACTGAGAAGGTGATGTAAACTGCCTAAGGTTAGGCTGTTAGGACGTGATATAGTCAAAATTTAAACTCATATCTACCTGCTTTAGGAGCCAAGATGCCCGCCACCCAGGCTTCTCTCAATGAGGTTATTAGAAGTGCACTGAGGGACCCCAGACATTCCAGAAGAAAATGTGGCATCTTCCCAACTATCAACTTCCTAAAGGATTTAAAAGTAGGTGTGTGCATGGGAGTTTTGTCCTAATGTTAAATTAGTTAAAATATTGTACAAAAATTAAAATAATCAGTCATGTTTTGGGACAGAATGTCACATTTCCATGAATGTTTTAAAAAATAATAGATGTCAAATAAGAAAAAAAATAAACCTCAAGGAAACTTTGAGCCTTCAGTAGGCCACTTTGGGCTACCCCAAAGGCTGGATGTGTACATAAGTGTGTGCATGTGTGTGCGTGTGTACACATGTTCCCACTCTTTTGCTGACACAACATTTGGGGGGAGACAATGGGAAGCCCTGAACTGTACTGGCTGCCACCCAGAAGTGCTAACGTTGAAATGATTTAACAGAGAATAAGGTATCTGAGGAATGACCACTCTGAACAATGATCTTCAAGGTCAAAAGGGATGTTTCTACAGAGAGAGATGTCAACAGGCCTCAGCTAAAGGGGTTTGGGTGAGAAGGCAAAAGCACAGACATCATTAAAAACCAACTCTGTTTCCAGGGTGGTTGCAAAGTCTCCTTCCCAGAGCAGTTAAAAATAGAACAGACTCGTTGTTCTGGGATGGCATAGGCGTGGTCTTGCTTGAAAGAGAAGATCTCTGGAAGTTATTTCCATCTCAAGATCTCTAAGGTCTAGACCACCAGTGGCAAACAATTTGGGAGCTTCCTCCCCCCAGCTCCCCACTATGTCTGGAATGATCAAAAGGGTCCCTCTTAACAGTCTGTCTTAATCTGAAATTTCTGCCCCAGATATTCACAGCACTCCGGCAGTGCCCATCCATGGCGGTGAGCTCCTCCTGCCTGACAGGTGAACAGGAACACCTACCTGCCCATGTGGACCCGGGTCACTGTATGGCAGAGAAGGGGCCTCTCGCTGCAGCACTCCTGGGCTTCCCCAAACATTTAACGTCTCCCTGGCTCTGAACCAAGAATCCCTCTCAGAGCCAACAGCTTACAGCCCATTAAAAACCCTGTGTGATTGCAAACACTCTTTCCATTAGACAAGGAAGAAACAAGAACCACGTCTTGGGACCAAGCTAGCAGTTGCTGAAACTAGACTAGGGGCTAAAGTCCCTGAAGAGGAAATATCACTGTATTAAAAACCACAACTATTTCCAATGCTCACAGTCAATTACATGGGAGACCAGAGGTGCCGCTGGAAGCGCAGCAGCGAAGGAAAGCCTACTCGGCCACATTCTGGCCAGGCTGCTTTGGGGAAACTAGAGGCACCTTCAGATTTTTGAGCTGCTTGGGGCTTGAGGCCTGGTGTGTTTAATAGGAAGAAGACTACATTAGGGCATGCATAAGTCATTTAATCCACACCCCAAGCCTGTGAGATCAGCAGCATCCTCATTTTATCCAGAGGAGAGCCACTAATCTGTTAAAATTGAGATGCTAACTGGACCACATTCTTTGGAGAGCAGAGGCACCACTTTGACAGCCTCCATCCTTCTCGCCCTTGCTTCTTCTCCATGGAGCCCTCCATCTCTTTCTTTACAACTCCTTGGGAGTGCTGGCCACTGCTCTGGGCTTAAAGAAGACAGAGGCTCCACTTAGACCTCAAGTCCAAGCTGTGTAATCCACTTGAGCTTCATAGGAGCTCTGTATAGAGAGTCATTAGGCACTGAACCATATAGTGTTTTCTGGCACTTTATTCACAACATAAATCTTTATACTGTGAATTGGGTATAACGAAAATGATTAAAAATGAGCACAAGCACCATCACCTGGATATCGGCCATCTGAGATGCCCATGGGAAGGCAGTCTCAGGCTCGGGAGACGTCAGGGCACACACAACACAGCATGCGCACCCACATGGCTTGTCGTCCTGCTGCTGGTGGCTGAGAATGGAGATGCATTGAGGTCTGATTCTGTGCTCCCTGCCCCCAGCATCTCCTTTCAATTTTCTACTTTATTGATTATAACAATAGATTATGATGATCATGGCCTATAACTTTTACCAAAACATACTTTGTAGCCATTAAAACACTATTAATTAAATTCTTACAGCAAAAATTATATTGTTATTGCAAGTATAAAACTCTTGAACACAACCCTTTCCTTCCTTCAGAACAATGGCTTTCACCACTTGAGCTCTCAGGAGCATAGCTAGGCATTATAACTAGACACACCATTCTCTGTTTCCCATCTGTCACTGTCTCGGGGTCTCTCTCCCTTAGGAATCCCACTGGCAGAATTCAAGTATTTCAGGGCCTTTGGCCATAATACTACTCAGTGACATGATAAGCTCACCAGGACACAGCACTGACCTCATACATGGCATGCTCTAAGTCACACAGCCACTGAGAGGCAGAGCTGGGACACCAGCCCAGGATTGCTCGTGCTCTGTCCACCACCCCTGTCCCCATCAACTCAGTGTCCAAGAAGCTGCAGACCAGCCAGCCTGGGACAACAGAACAATGTGAGGACTGGTGGGGTTTCTGGCTGAAAGAACAGCCACAGGAATGAAAGAGAAGCATGCTGGGCCCAGGAATGGGAGGGAGCTCTGGGAAATGCCCTCAGGCACCCCAGCAGGATTGCCTCAGAAACTCCCTATGGAAGTGGCAGTTCCTCCTGCTGCTGCTGCTGCTGCTGCTAGAATAATGGTTCTCAACCAGGGGCAATTTTGCCCACCAGGGTACATTAGCCAATGCCAACAGACAGACAATTTTGCTTGTCCTAGCTGAGGAGGTGGGGGATGCTACCGATATTTAGTGAACAGAGGTCATGGATGCAACTAACAGGCTACAATACATGAGACAAACATCCCTGTCCCTGCCCCCCTCCCCCCCTCCCACCCCAGCAGACAGACAATTTTGCTTGTCCCAGCTGAGGAGGTGGGGGATGCTACCGATATTTAGTGAGCAGAGGTCATGGATGCAACTAACAGGCTACAATGCATGAGACAAACATCCCTGTCCCTGTCCCCCCTTTCCCCCCCCACCCCGTTATCTGGCCCGACATTTCAACAGTGCTGAGGGGAAGAGACCCTGCTCTAGAGTAAGCAGGGATATCCTAGACACTTCTCAGCATCTTCTTCTTCACCTTTTTTTTTAATCCAGAAGATATTTTTTCTCTGATTTTTAGAGAGTGGAACAGAGAGGCAACAACAGAGAGAAATATCGATGTGAGAGAAACACATGGATTGGTTGCCTCCTGCAAGCACCCTGACCAGGGCCTGAGCCAGGGAGAAGTCTGCAACTGAGGTACATGCCCTTGACCGAAATCGAACCGGGGAGAAGTCTGCAACTGAGGTACGTGCCCTTGACCGAAATCGAACCTGGGACCCTTCAGTCTGCAGGCTGACGCTCTATCCATTGAGCCAAACTTGCTAGGGCGCTCTCAGCATTTTCTCTGTAGAGCCCCATTTCTGGCATGTGCAGAGCAAAGGAACCCAGTCTCCAGTTCCCAGAGGAGGAAACAGGGGAAAAATTAGAAGGAGCAAAGGTACAAAAAGAACGGTCTACAGGGAATGGAATGTGGGAGTGCATATGTGGGGACGCCTAGTTGTTCCCTTGGCTCTCCTAATGTGTCATGACCCCCATGCAAAGAGCCTGAGTAGGCTGCTTGGTTCTTGGTGTATGGTTGGAAGATGTTGATATGGGTTATTTTTAAACAAGGTCATTAATACAATGACACATCAGGGGATTTCCAGTGAATCTATTAATAGGGCAACTTCTTATGCCAATTGATTAAACTGATACTACTGAGATTAAATAGGGAAGATACCCAGACTGGAATTGATCAATTGGGATGACAAGGAATGCTGCTCAGATTCATTAAATGGTTGAGACAGGGCCCTTGAAGTCATTGGTCCGTATGTGAAGTTTTATGCAAAGACACCTGGCTCTTCCATATCAGTGGATGGTAGTGTGCCTTCACATGCATGGCTGAAAGAATTAACTAGATCTGACACATCTCATTGCTCTTCTTGGGTGCCAGGGATACCTGGACAGGGGGAGGAAACGGACCATGCAAGGTTAACAAGCTCCTTATCCTGAATCCAAGCATCCTTCTGACCTATACTGCCCTCCAAAGCTACACTTGTGACACTGAAACACCAGTGACTTATATCCCTCCAACCCTGAGCAAAGGAGGGCAACTGTCCAGCTGGGGGCGGGGGCGGGGGAGCGCAGAGAGGATGAAAGGGGTGATAGATGAGCCCCAAATGCCCTCCCAGCCTAACATGCAAGAATTTTGGTGTCCTGGAGAGAGCCCAGGGGAGACTGATCTCAAAGAAATTGGGCAGAGCTGCCCACCAAGAGGAGCCAAGGAAGGAGACAGCATTCGGGCAGCACAGCCTTCCTGTGCCAGCCTTGGGCCACCTTGTCAGCCTTTCCTGTCCGTTTTGATCTCTTTTTCCTACCACATCCTCCAGCTTCTAAGTCACACACGTTTCCCGCCAGAAGCCCTTATCTCTGTACCAAGTCTCCCAAGAGAACCAAATACACATAGAGCCATACACTCAACCACCTCCCCACCCCCATCCCCAGTGAGGCTGTGTAGGGAGCAGACAGGAGGCAGGTGTACAAGACCCCCAGGCAGATAAACACAGAATCCTGTGGCCCCTGGCCCTCCAAAGGACAAGAGGCCAGTCCACACAGCCCATGGTGTATCCTCTGTGCTGCTTAACCTCCAGAGCTGTCTGGGGACCCTTCCATCTGCCACGGAGCACACCGTGTGCTTTCCCACGGTGTGGCCAGTGAGACAGCACCAGCCAGCAGAAGGGGGCTCTGGTCTCTGTATGAACTTGGGGACCAAAAATGAAAGGAAGCTCTGTTGGAACATCTGGGCCCCCCAAAAACAACAACAACAACAACAACAAAAACATAAAAGTATGGGAAGTTCTAGAAATAGGAGATTCTTTTTAGTACTGAAAAGCCACACGAGGCAGCAGAAATCAGGCATGACAGACTGAACAGCCCAAACCCCTGAAGAAAGGATGTCATTCCCAAGGAAATGCAGGCTTCCCCAAGTCCAGCAGGAAATCATCCCCCCCTCCCCCACCCATAACTGCCCTTCATTCTCATATGTGTCTTTAAGAATTCTAAGCATAATCAAGTGTCACTAAGCTCCAGGCACTGTGTGCATGTTGTTCAACCACCGCTTGTGATTCCTGGGACCACGCCCAGCAGCACAGCCTGCCTGGTGCAGACAAGAGAATGCCCATTCTACAGATGAGGAAACAGAGAATAATGGTCTTGGGATAAGTGGAGGAGTCACATTTCAACTCAGGTCTGTATCAAGAAGGTTTTCTGGGCCTTTCAAGAACAGGGATTTGTCTTTCTCTATCTCCTGCACCAATTGCAAGGCCAGGCAAATAGAAGCTAATAGTACATGTGTTGTGAGTTGACCTGGGCCTCCTAACTTCAGGCTGGAGCACTAATCCTGAATGCATGGCAGTCAGAGAACTCCCTTGGAACCAACTCCCCCATTGGTTTCTGCCATGAGCACCATGATGCTATTCTTCTTCCTCTTCCTTCTCCTCTGACAGCTACTTCTGCTCCATCCCTCACCCTACTTCCTCCAGAATCTCCCCGACATAAGATGCTTTCTCTTTGCTGTGTTCCTGCTCTTCTATACTCACCGCTTGTCTAGAATGTGCATCAGGGAATATGACTGAAAATGGCCATCTGGCATTTCTGTAGTATCTTGATGGCCACATCTCTGAAACTCATCTCAATACCTTCTCATCTCAACCCCTCAAGATCCCCTCCTCCTTGTGACACTTTGGGTCTGATGGCTGTACTGCCTCTCTCCTAATATCTACTATCCAAGGCTACAAAACAGAGTCATTATTTCTCCCTCTGAGTCTCCTTAGCTCAGTTACCAAATGTTCTTGATTCTTCCAATCATCTCTGCCATTTGCAATTTGATTATAACTCCCCTAGTTTGAATCCCAAATTCATAATAAATATCCCCACCTATATCCCCAGTCTAGGCTTTGAAAGAAGTCAGTGCTGAGTTCAAGTGCTGATTCTGCCAATTATAAGCTCTGGGTGGGCTGTTCAACACAGATAAGCTTCACTTTGTTCTGCCAATTATAAGCTCCGTGACTCTGGGTGGGCTGTTCAACACAGATAAGCTTCACTTTCCTCATGAGTTAAGTGTATCCTCTTTGTAGGGTTGTTGAGTAAGATAGAAATCATATGTGTGCAATACCTAGCACCTTGGGGATGCTCAAAATTGGTTATTATTATTATTATTATCATTATTATTATTATTACCACCAGCTGGTTTCCCTGCCATCAGTCTCTGCCCATCCCCATCCATCCTACACACACTCCAGTTGACCAGATAAATGTCCTCCCTCCATCTATTGGACAATTCCAATCCTGCCTCCCAAACCACTCTGGATCCCTGTAGAGCAGTTGTCCTTCCCTGGCAGGACATACTAGTATATATAAAGGTTTTAACATTTCTTAGCATCTCCCATGGACTGAGTACTATTAGGTACATTCACAAATGTTGCATTCACCTTCTACAGTGCGTGAACACAACACCTTGCACATAAAAGCAGTTGATAAATATTTGCTGATGGAAGAAAACAGTCCTCAGTGAGAGTGTGGAGGGCACATTGCATAACATGGAGGATACAGACCCAGACCCTGCCCTGCCCTGGATTCCTGTGTGCCAGGCTCTGTTCCATTCTTCTTCCTGCGCCTCAGGCACCACCAGCTCTCCCCAAAGGATTGCAGATGTAGCAGCTACAAGGGATAGCTACGTGTGGTTCTCATGACTCTACAGTGAAGCCACTGAAGGGGGTCCCATGACCAGAGTACAAGTGTGAGCCCCTGAAGTAGAGGCCACTGAGGACCAGGAACTGCTGGTGTCCAGAAGGCAGAGGTGTGCAATATTGTGCGGCACTTACAGGACACCACAAAGGAGGTGCAGCCTTGGACTGGTAGGATCACAATGGGTTTGTGGGGGCCTTTCCAGATAGGACCTACATTCAGGGTCAAGTCTTGGTTTCAGTGAAAAAATGAGTGGCAATCAGAGACCAGGCCCAGCAGGGCAACAGGCCACCAAGATGAGGTCATAGGGAAACTACCCTTATACTCCCATAGGCTCCAGAAGGCTAAATTCATCCCCTGGGTCCGGGTGGGCTATGTTCTCGGTGGCAGGTTGTAGGTACTGCTGGTGGCTGGCTAGGGCTAAGTCAGTGGTGAGAAAAGCAGCCTGAGCTTATAGAAAAGAGATGTGGGCATCACTTTTTATCATCTATTAGAGAGAAGAAACAAGGACAGACTTCATATGTCCTTCATATCTCCTTCATGTGCACCTGCAGAGTACTTCAGCATTCTTAACAAGCCCGGCAGTCGTTCCTTTAGGTAACTGTCATTGGTGACAGATCCAGGGGTGGAAGGATCTAGAAATCCTAGCAGTTATGGATCATAAAATTGTACCAATTATACCTAGATGTTTATTTTACTACTAGAGGCCCAGTGGGGCTGATCAGGGCTGGCCCCACCCCCAATTGGGGTGAGGGGGTGATCGGGGGGCAGGGCCGGCCGGGGTGAGGGGCCGCGGGAGGTTGGCCAGCCAGCCCTGCCCCTGATTGGGGCGGGGGGGGCGCCGATTAGGGCCACAGTGCACGTCAAAACAACCAGTTGTTCTGGTCGTTCCGGGCATTCTGGTCGTTCTGGTCACTCCCACGTTCCGGTTGCTTGGCTTTTATATTTATAGATATAGCTCCATGCTATGTGTGTTAATATGGTTAATCTCTTGTTTAAGTGCTTGTTACTATTATTCACATAGTCCTGTATGAGGCATGCCAGGAGCTGCTACCCCACTCACCAACCTGTGCCAGTTGGTGACAGGCTGGTGTAAAGCCAAGGTGGCCCTATCTGACTGAGGACACCCAGTCCATCTCAGAATGGAGCAGCGAGGCCATGTGAGGGTTGTGCTAATACTCGGATTTTCAACAGTGGCCCAGCTCCTGATCAAAAGCCGGAAAGGCGGTGTGTCCCGCAGAGTCCCGCCCATCCTGCTAGAAGTCATTTGTACTCTTGTGCAGTCATCTGTTTGCAGCCAGGTTTGGCTGGGGAAGTCCCACTGCTCATTTCTCTCCTAACCTCCCTGGTGCACAACCAAGTCTCCATTTTATTCAAACTTTAAGAACAGAAATGCATGAAGAAAAATGATTCCCATAAAGAATGAAAAACCAATCAAACATGTGATTACTGCTGTGCAGGGCACTGCGGGGGGGCGGGGGGGGCATGCTTGGGGCACCTGAGCAGAACAGCTCCCGGACAGTGGGATGGCATCTCTTGGCCTTACTCACATCATCCTGCACGGATGGCTGGAATGGACAAGAGTAGGAAATCAAAATCATCGACAATGATTTGAGGGATCACCCCACACAGGGAAGCATGCTGGGAACTGTTGGAGACTGAACTAAGCTTATGACATAGTCTCTACGCTCAAGGGTTTATAACACATCCACAGAACAACACTGCCATACTTGAAAAGGGGATCCAAAGACATTATACCAAAACAAAACAAAACAAAAACAAAAACAAAAAACAGAAAAAGGCTTTTGGAATCTAGAAGGTGTGGAGAGGTCAAAAAGACTGAGCTTGAGAAGTGACACTGCTCTCGGGGACTGAATGTCACCCCAAGGAATTGAGCAAAAATGTAGAGCAAAAATGACGTGACCTGGAGACCCAGGAGTAAACGGTTCGTTCTAACTCTTACACAGGATAACAGATGCTAGGGCAGATCTAGAAAAGCCTCGTGTGCCAACCCAAGGAGCTTGGTCTTTATTCTAGGTACTCTGGGAAGCTGCTGAAGGCTGGGGCAAAGGGGGTGGCAACTGAGTAGAGTGATTATGAGTGAGGGCTCAGAAGCCCAGAGTAAGCTCGAATTCTGCCCCCCCTCCACTTGTCAGTGGCTAGGAGGTCTGGCCAGGTTCCTAACCACCTCCACATGTCTCTTCATGGGAAAAAGAGGGATAATAATAGTGTCTACGAATCATAAGGTTGTGTCAGGTTGGAATGGGATAAGAGCATACCACGTGCCTGGCGCACAGCAAGCACTCGAGATGTCTGCAGCCAGCGGCAGGAGTGTGAGCACATCAGAAGCAGGACTGAGTGCGACGTACTTGGGAGGAGAGTGGGGCCTGAGGGTGGGTGGTCTTGGAAGATTATCACAATCACCCAGCAGCAAGGTAGCCGACAAAGGCAAGAATGGCCATAGTGAGAGGCACGAGGTACGGGTATCAACTGGACAAGGGTGTTAACCTCCCTGAGACCCCACCCCTGGAAATCAGAAGAGAGTGGGCTTGATGAAAAGTAGGAGAGTATGGAAACAGGGCCAACTGAGTGGACACAAAAGAAAGCTCTGTTTACAGATGCTGTCGGAGACCTGGACTCAGAGCACCTGTCAGGCCAGTGCCGCAGATCTGGGGAAGGAATCCAAAGGAAGGAAGGTGTGCAGAGAAGTGCTAAGGGACAAGGATGGCAGCACTGGAGAAATGCTCCCGTCTAAGGAGCAAGGGACGGCAAAGAAGGTAGTGAAGAAAACAGCGAAGGAGAAGAGAGGAGGCAGGAGCAATAGGCTGCAGGAAAGGAGAGGGTGGCCAATGCTTCATGGAGAGTAGACAGAACGTGAAGTGCCGTTCGGAGGGCATGGTGACATCAAGAAGGGCAAATTGAGTGGAGCAGGCGGGCAGCTGTGAAGAAGGGAGTCTTGGCAAAGGCACAGCACTGATGCGTCTGGCCAGTGGCTCCCAGCCTGACGGCACCTGGGAATCATCGGTGATGCTCACAAAGCTGCCAACACGAGGACCCACCTCCTGACACACCGATGCAACTGCTCTGGGAGGGGGCCCAGCAGCAATAGTTTTATCATTTGTTTGTTTTGTAAACTTCCTAGGTGATTCTAACATGCAGCCAAAAGTCCAGGACCACTCCCAAGGGTTTCCCTCTAATGCACATATAGGGCTCAAGTTCCACAGACTTTTTAAATTATTGATTTGGGAAGTGCCAGTCAGACTGTCTAGCTCAGCACACAAAACAATTCAGCTTGTGAGCCAACCCCATCAGACTGGGATTGACGGCACAGAGAGACGAGAGGGGCGGTGGGCCCATGTCCAGACCCAGTTCAAAAGCCCACAGGGATCCTCCCAGGGTGGGAGGGAAGGGGATGGCTGGTTATGTAGCTTCTCTAATCCTAGCACAGACTCCACAAAATAGACTCACATAATTTGAGTGTCAGTCAGAGACCACGAGCCCGAGTGCAGCAGTCTCTGGCCTGGATAACATCTGGGACAGCCAGGGCAGCGGTTCCCGTTCCCAGGGTGCGCTCCCCGGACCAGCATAGTCAGCAGCACCCGAAATACAAATCTCAGGCCCCACCCAGGATCTGCATCAGAATCTCTGGGGTTGGGGTCCAGCATCTGTGTTTAACATGCCCTCCAAGAGATGCACCCTACAGTCACACACACACACACACACACACACACACACACACACACACGCCTAGGCTCACCAGGATCCACTGAAATAGAATCTATGGGGGTGAGCCCAGGAACCTGCATTTTTTAAGCTCCTCAAATGGCGCTGATACACATTCAGGCTAGGATACCACTAACTGCATTCTGCTTTCTGTCTTATGTTTAATTTCCTCGCCAGCATCCCTGGAAAATAATCAAACTACTCACAGAGACCTGTGTCTCCTGGCAACACATTCAACACACAGCTGGTCACCTTGAGCAGCTCTCAACCTTCCCGAAACTCATTTGCTTCATCTGTGAAACAGGCGATCTCATAGGACTGACTGTTCTTGTGACAGTGAAGCGAGCATCTAGCTTAGGGTGTAGCTATGTCTTGGGCACTCAGAAAATGATCTTAGTTGGGGGAAAAAAAGAATGAAGAACAGAGTAGCAGACATAAGACAAAATGGATAGTTTGGCAGCTCATGTGGAGCCTTAGTTCTGACTACAGTCAAGCAAAGTTACTAATGAGATGATCACCCACCAGAACAGATAAGCGCCCCATGCTGAGTCATCCTCCGACAGCCCGTCCTCGTGCACAGCCTGCTCCTGTAAATGTGTGCTTTTGGTTATGTCCTGTCAAAAGTCATGCTAAAATAATTTTAACTGATGTTAGAACAGCAAGCTCATGTCAACTCTTGGCTGAAGGCTTCTACTTAGAGGAAACCGAAGACACCAGAACATCCATTTGCCTCACCTGTCACATGTGGAAATTTGAATTGACCTAGTTCACAGTGTGGCCGTGGGAGAGAGGCAGGACGAGTGGCATGATGGTGCAGAGCACAGTCCAGAGGCAGCCACTGCGGTTCAAATCCTGTGTCTGCAACTCCTTGTGAGTGACCAGTCCTAGACCAGGACCTGTTCATCTTTGCTTTTTCATGCCAGAACCTAGGGCAGTGATGGCGAACCTATGACACGTGTATCAGAGGTGACACCAGAACTCATTTTGGGTGACACGCATCAACAGAGATAAAAGTAAACATGTTCGGTGTTGCATAGTAAAGATACATAGTGAAAACATCCAAGATACATTGTTCCAATATTGACATTAATATAAAAAGGTTATTAAGTGCACTATAAAGAGATTAATCTTTACTCATGACATTTTATTTTTACTC
>NW_005362075.1:86346-137320 GCF_000412655.1 Myotis brandtii
TTTTTTTTACTATGGTTGCAAATATCAAAAAAAAATTATGAATATTTCTATATGTGACACGGCACCAGAGTTAAGTTAGGGTTTTTCAAAATTTTGACACGCCGAGCTCAAAAGGTTCGCCATCACTGACCTAGGGCTTCTGTCAGCCTCCAGGGTGAAGCGCCAATTCCCTACCTGCCCCCACCTCTCCAGTTGTTCTCCCCTCTCCTCAGAAGAAACCTCCATCTGTGTGGCCCCTTGAGACCTTGAACATGTTTCCTCACAATGCTCCCCACATTCATCCAGGCGCCTTTCCCCCTTCATGAGTCCTCATGGTTTGAAGCTTAGGCCCCATAGTCTTCCTGTCAACCTCAGCCCAGGCTCCTTCCCTTCCTCCTCTGACCAACTATCTACCTCTGTTCCCACGCTCAACCTTTCCATTCATGCTTCCTGCCCTTCTAACTTATGAGCACTTAACAGGCACAAGCAGGATGGCCCATCATTAACACTCCTGAGAGTGAATGGAGGTGCTATTAATAATTACCTCAGGATAACGGGCATAATAAACAAAGATGTTCCCAAACGAAGCCAGATGTCTGGTGACCTCAAATTTAGCTCCCTTGTTCAGTCGATACCCACACCCCATGCCTCTCACTATGGCCACTCTTGCCTTTGTCTCCTTACATCCTTCTCAACACCTGGGCCTTATAAACATGAGTTGACAAAGTGAAATGCTGGGAACTAAACTAGCTTTCGATGGAGATTTAGGAAAATTAATCTGGCCATGCTGTGTCCAGGAGACGGGAGACGAAGGCTAGAATAATAACAGCTCACAGTTATGAATAGAAATGAGTAAATGACATGCAGCCTTTATTTCATTCTCTATAGAAATGCAAATGCAGCCCAAGGGCTGACGTGAGGGTGAAACAAGCCTTGCATGAGAAATTCCGTTTGCATAGTTTAATACAATTTAATATCTACTCATGGCCAGCTAAGCATCTGTCTCTAATTCCACAGCCACGGTCCTTTCAAACTCACTGCCTCTGGATGTAAGCTTCTCAGAAAGAATGAGCCTGTGTCCAATGCCTGGAAAGCAACAGCATTTGGCCACTGAGTTCCTCTCTATCCTCACCAAGCAGCCTTTCCTGTTTTGTTTTTAGCTCCAGGGAAAGGACAATGGACAAGTCAATCAGTGCAGATTACCCTGCACAGGGAGGAGCGGCACCTGACAGCCAAGCCCTTCACAAAGTCCGTAGGGCAACACGCAGGGTGATTGGGTGCATGGAGAATGCAATTCTCATCAACCCCGAGGTGGCTTCATTGTTTTGCTGTTTTCCAGAAAGTCTTTAGGGTGGAGGGAGGGTGGGTGCGAAGGCAGGGCTTTGCCTATTAGCAGATATTTCAATGCGATCACCCTCCACCCCCAATCAATGCCAGGGATCAGCCCTAGCACAGGAACCGGCATCACACAGGCACAATCAGGGCTCCGGGCTGCTCTGTCCTGCTGCACTCTCGACCTGCCTTCCCGGATGAAAAGGCTGCTTTCCACTAGGCATGGCCCATGTATGGAAAAAATTCCACCTCTGGTTTGCTCTCATTTGTACCTACCCGCTGAGAACTAAAATTGCGTGGAGCAGAGGCCAAGAAGGTTTTCCTAGTAATCTGCCAGCTCTACATACTAGTATAGGGCTTAGCTCAATGATGACTAGTTACGGAATCCTGAGATGTGGGATTATTTCTTTGTTTCTTACCTTTCACTGAGCAGTGCAGAGGCTTTCATTTGAATTATAATTAATCACGAGAAACGCCTTGCACTAACTGGTATCCCCATTGTACAGATTACAATGTTGGAGACTCTGCAGTAGGTTCTGGGGATACAGACTTGAGCATCCTAGGGACAAAATGTCACGGAGGTTACTAGTAAGTGAGTTGCCCAAGGTGACCTGAAATCCATCCAGCTTGGAAGACTGAGGACCTGCCGGCCCTGGGACTCTCCCACAGAGGCCCAATTCTTATTTGGCCCAAGCCTACGCTCAAAGTCACTTGAATAACCACTTCAAGGCTGAGTAGTTCACCCAATCACTTAAGAGCATTACATACTTAAGGGCCCATCACTTGAGGATGGAAGAGAGTTAGAGTGGGGTGCCGAGAAGCACAGACTGCTCTTTGATAAAAAAGGGTCACATGCCCTGGCCAGTGGTGCGAAGTGGTTAGAGTGCCAGCCCTCACACCAAAGAGTCATGGGTTCAATTCCCAGTCAAGGACACATACCTGGATTGTAGTTTCCATCCCCAGCCTGGTCAGGACACGTTCAGGAGGCAACTAATCCATATGTCTCTCTCACACCTCTCTCCTCTCTCTCTCTCTCAGTCTCTCTCTTTCTCTCTCTCTCTTTCCCTCTTTCTCCCTCCCTTCATCTCTCTCTAAAAATCAATGGAAAAAATATCCTTGGGTGAGGATTATCAAAACAAAACACTGTCGAATGGTTGAAATCCCTTGATTGTGGGCAGACCTGATGCTGTAGCCCTGCTCCCAATGCCCCCTTGATACACAGAGGTCATCTCATCCACTTGCCTCTGCACTTGCTATTCCCTCATTCCAGAATCTTCCCCTGGATAATTCTTACTTGGCTGGTAAGACTCAGCGTAGGGAAATGCTCTTTGAGCCTCGGCTTCCTCATCTGTAAAATGGGGATAATCGCAACTTCCACTTCACACAGTTGTTGTGAGGATTAGAAAAGAAATAATGTGTAGAGGAACCGTGCCAAGGATGTAGAAAGTACCAATAAATGTTAGTTGTCACTATCAGCAACATCACTCTCCTCTGTGATCCCACACACATTGTCCGGACGATCACAGCATCTCTCCGACTGCAGTGCCACTGTTTATCCCCACTTGGCTCTGAGCTCCTCCAGGCAGGGGCCACGTCCCCCCACATCCCCGTTGCCTATGTGGTGCCTGCACACACCAAGTGCTCGTTAAACCTCCAGCATTGTTTGAATTGGTGATTAATTCCAGTCTGAACCTTAAGCCCTCCTCCTGTGGGCCTGTGCATCCATGTGTTGTGCCTTCCCTATGAAAGGCACACGAGGGAAATAAAGGAATAGAACTAGATGTTCTCAAGGCTACTCAAAAACTTCCTCAAAGATTCTACATAATTCATTTGTACTTTGACATTTCACCGCCTTGATTTTCTCCCAGTGCATTCTACAGAGGCTGATGTTTTGTCTAAAAACTATAAGGACAATGACCTGAAAGCCAAGGGTTTTCATACAAAGTGGAAAATTGATCTCTCTGTGCTGAAAACCATCCTCTTTTCTTCCCCATGTTCACACTGACTGAGCTTGTGATCCACGTGGCCTCAGTGAGGGGAAACTGAGGTAGGCCAAAGGAAATCAGGTAACATGGATCTACGGTCCACATTATTACCAGTTCGTATAAAGTATTACTGTAACAGAGGGGGAAATACACCATAGCTTCCAAATGGCCAACATATTTTGAAAAGTATTCAATACAAGAAAGAGCTAGTAAAGGCCTTGAAGTTAGGTAGAACTTTTGTTCCACACTTCGTTCTTTATATTTGGCTTAGATGGAGTTCTATGTCTGGGACAGAACTGAAGGTATACTAAGAGTGACCACTTTTTGCTTATAGGATGAAGTTTTAAAGAGGTTGGTCTTAGGAAAATTTAGATGTTAGGACACCCAGTGGCAGCAAGGTACATTCTGTGGCCTAAGGGCTTAGCTCCGAAGTTCTAATCCAATTGATAAGATTGGTTTACAGCACAGTGAGCCTTGTCAGTGGCAGAAGCTCAGTCCGTGTGAACATGGGGAAGAAAAGAGGATGGTTTTCAGCACAGGGAGAGCAAAGAAATGGAGGTGGGATCAGGGTGGGTCTCAGCTGTGGCATTATTACCACGAAACAAAACCAAACCCATCACAGGTCAGGTGGGCCTGGGGCTCCTGAGTCTGTGACCAGGAGAGATCTAGGAGCCTGAACCTAATTAGGGCCCAGACAGGGGACATTCCAAAGAGTGGGCTGCTGCTTTCTAGAAACCAGAGGGAGACAGTGCCTGTGCTGAGATGGACAAGCATCACTGGGGTTCAGGACCTGGGGGTCAGCCACCTGGGTGTGAGTCCACGCTTCTGCCACTTGATAACTGTGCACTCACTGTCTCTAAGCTGAAGTTCCCTCATCTATGAAACAGAAATAAAAATAACTGCCTTCAGGGACAATGTGAACAAGTGCTTAGAGCAGCGGTTCTCAACCTGTGGGTCGCCAACCTGTGGGTCTCGACCCCTTTGGGGGTCGAATGACCCTTTCACAGGGGTCGCCTAAAACCACTGGAATATAATTACATATTGTTTTTGTGATTAATCACTATGCTTTAATTATGTTCAATTTGTAACAATGAAAATCCATCCTGCATATCAGATATTGACATTACGATTCATAACAGTAGCAACATTACAATTATGAAGTAGCAACGAAAATAATTTTATGGTTGGGGGGGTCACCACAACATGAGGAACTGTATTAAAGGGTTGCAGCATTAGGAAGGTTGAGAACCACTGGCTTAGAGCTTGGTGATGCGAAGCATTCTCTCCATGTTAACCAAGCGTGCTCACTCAGCAAGGGGAGAGGGAAACACGCTATCCAGAGCCCGGCCATACAATCTCCCCATGTGACCCTTCGACCCCTGCTTGCTCTCTATAGCAATAAGCAGTGACTGCCTTAAACCAGTGGTTCTCAACCTTCTGGCCCTTTAAATACAGTTCCTCATGTTGTGACCCAACCATAAAATTATTTTCGTTGCTACTTCATAATTGTAATGTTGCTACTGTTATGAATCGTAATGTAAATATCTGATATGCAGGATGGTCTTAGGCGACCCCTATGAAAGGGTCGTTCGACGGTCAAAGAGGTCGCGACCCATAGGTTGAGAACCGCTGCCTTAAACGATAAGGGGCAGCCCTGAACAGAAGTTCTAGGGAGACTATGCCCCTCCTTCCTGTTTCTAGACTCTAGAGAAACCCATGGGATCGACAAAGAGGAAGACTTCAAAGAGGAACCCCGCCTCCCCAACACACACACACTAAGAAGGCCTCAGTAGTAACAGCAGAAATGTCCCTGTTTCCAAACATGTGGTTAAGAGGCACATGTAACAAATAACATGCATCTTCATAAACAAGCTCAGGGAGCCGGGGCCGGCACTCAGTGGTTAGAACGTTGGCCCACAGACCACAGGGTCATGTGTTCCATTTCCAGGGGGTGTACCTCGGTTGCAGGTTTGGTCCCCAGCCAGGGTCAGGGCACGTGTGAGAGGCAACCAATCCAACAGGGTCATGTGTTCCATTTCCTCGGTTGCAGGTTTGGTCCCCAGCCAGGGTCAGGGCACGTGTGAGAGGCAACCAATCCATGTGTCTCTCCCACATCGATGTTTCTCTCTCTCCCCTTCCTCCCTCCCTCCCACTCTCTCTAGAAATTAATGGAAAAACTATCCTCGGGTGAGGATTAAAAAAAAAAAAAACCAGCTCAGGGAGAAGGCAGTAACATGTAGCTAGGGCTTAGCAGGTACCCACAGAGCTGCCTCTGCAGGAGGATTCACCGTTTAAATAGATGGGTCTCAGCTGGGGCACCTTTGTCGCCCAGGAGGCATTTGGCAATGTCTGGAGACGTTTTCAGTTGTCACAACTAGAGGAGCATCTTACTGGCATCTAGTGGGTAGAGGCCAGGAATGCTGCTAAACTCCTAACAGTTCCTGGGACAGTCCAACAACAAAGAATTTTCTGGTCCAAAATACCAGCAATGCCAAGTCTGAGAAACTTTGCTCTGAGAAAATCAGGCCTGGGCAGAGATTGTGCCCATGAGGTTAGGACAGAAGCATTGTGAGAAGAAGCATGTTTTGGCACCAGAATGTAAGCACAAGGTTGGCAGTGGTCATAACAATAATTGCAAACAATGACAACACTCACGTAGCATTAACTATGGGTCAGACAACACCTTAAAGTCCTTATCTACAATTCATGTCACCCTTCAAACAACCTATGCCATAAGTACTATTATTATCCCCATTTTACAGATGATAAAACTGGGGCACAGGGCCTTGGCCAATTTCCAGAATTAGTAAGCAACAGAGTGAGGATATGAACAAGGCAGTCAGGCTCCAGAGTCCAAATTCATATACCAGGCAATTGATAAGTGTTTGATGAATTAATGGAAAAAATGAACTTGGCCATAAGTAAAAACATGCATCAAATATACAAGAAGCAATCCAAAGAGAATAAAATTAGAAACAAAAGGATTTTGACATCTCCCCTATTTCTTAAAACTGACCAAGGAGTGAACATCTTATGGTGAGGAAAGAAGCGGCTGTCCCGTGAAGACTCCAAATCTCCCTTCATTGAGAATCAGGTAACATCATCATTTGGAGGAGAAGGTGGGCCATAATATACACATAAGGATAGTGGCCTCGAAACTGTACTGCGATTCACTTTCTTTTCCAAAGAGCAAGATTTGTGGTGTATGTGACAAGTTATTCTGTCTGTCAAAAGTTTGTTTTAACTATAATCTGGCTTTTGGAAACATAACAGAGTGGGGAATTTAGAAGTTATTTAAGAAGTACCTTTCTATGGTTTGAGTTTTGTGTGTATAAGTGTGGGAGGGAATGAAAAGTTCAATAAAAAATTAAAGTACAAAAATACTAATTTTTCTTATAACCTGTTATAGTCCCAAAGTCATCACTGTATTAGGGTCAAAACACACACACACACACACAATTTATTCTGCATGACTTATTATTAGGGTCAAAACACACACACACACACACACACAATTTATTCTGCATGACTTGGCTTGTTTGCAATAAGATCACATTTGAGATACAAGGTAAAGTTTGTTCAGGCAATAATCTACACTAATAAAAGAGAAAGATGCAAATTGACCATACCTTCATGATGCCCACCAGCCAATCAGGAGTGGGTATGCAAATTAACCCAACAAAGATGGTGGGCCAATTTGCATATGCAGGCGTCATGGCAACGATGCAGGCATTCCACACAGCCCCAGATGCTCTGGGCCTCTGGGCAGCATGGGAAGGCAGAAAAGCGGCTCCGGGCCAGAACAAAGCCAGAAAGGCAGCTCCAGCTGGAGCAAAGGCGATGCCAGCAGCCAGGGGAAGGAATGGCAACGATGCAGGCGTTCCGCACAGCCCCAGCTGCTCTGGGCCTCTGGGCAGCATGGGAAGGCAGAAAAGCGGCTCCGGGCCAGAACAAAGCCAGAAAGGCAGCTCCAGCTGGAGCAAAGGCGATGCCAGCAGCCAGGGGAAGGAAACAAAGGCAGAAAGGCGGCTCCAGCTGGAGCAAAGGCGATGCAGGCAGCCAGGGGAAGGAAGGCCCATTCTTGCATGAATCTTTGTGCATCGGGCCTCCAGTAAAATTATAATGTATTTACTTTTAAATACCATTACAAATGGAACTACAAACTTCCAAAGGAAGGAATTTATAAAGTTGGATTGTGCGTGTTTCTGTGAAGCAAGAAAACAAACACTTAAAAAGAAATATTCACAATATAGAAAAACAAATTTGTATGCCCCTGAACTTAGTATCAATTAAATACCAAAAGGAGTTCTTCAAAGAAATCATGGAAGAAGGTGTCATAGGGAAGGAACACTCAAAACTCAATGGTTATCATTTTTTGGAGGTTTTTAAAAAATGTTTTTATTGATTTTTAGAGAGAGAAAGGAGAGTGAGAGAGAGAGAAGAAAAACATCAATATGAGAGCAAAGCATGAACTGGCTGCTCCAGCACACTCCCTACCTGAAATCAAACCTGAGACCCAGGCATGTGCCCTGATCAAAAATGGAACAGGCAACCTTTTGGTGCATGGGACTACACCCAACCAACTGAGGCACACCGGCCAGGCTGTTATCATTTTTGCCATTAAAAATGTGGGGTGGTTGCCTCAGTTTCCTATCTTATATTATGTCTGCTTTCTCTGATGGTCCCTCAACATCCTCACAAACTTCTAAAAATAGAATGGGTGAGCTAAGTTTTTCTAGGTCTTTCATGTTTATCTTCTTGGTTTGGAGCTTTCCTACAAGATAACAACTCCTTTCACAATCTAGAGATGGAGGGATTGGAAGCAGGTAAGGGTTAACAACAACAACAACAAAAGTTGAAGGCAGAGCCATCATGATGGGGGGGACAGTTATGACTTCCCTCCAGTCTGCCTGGCATTAGGTACAGGTGTTGATACCAGGGTGGATAGGACCAAGACTCCTTCTCCACAGGAGAGACCTGGTAGATAACACAAGGCTGGGAGGACAAACGCCAATTCAAGTCAAGTCAGCCAAGGCTGGAGAAGGCAGAGGTTCCCACGGACTGGGCAGGTAGATCCTGTCCGCGGTTGAAGTCCATAAGCACGGGCCACCATGAAAACTGGGTTCCAGGCAGAGCTGGTGATTCCATGTCCCACCCCATGCCACCTGCACACAGGTAACAAGCACACTCAGAAAAAAATTAGGGATAGGAAGGGAAACCCTGGCCAAAATCCAGCAAGAGGCTAGAGGCCAGGGCTGCCGCAGTATGCCCAAACTAAAAGCCTGTAGATGTCCTCTTTCTGCTACGGTGTAACAGGCTTTCCAAACACAAAGTCCTACGTTTGCTGCTCTGTTAGTAACAGAAGCAGATTTGATTTTTCTGCCATTGAATTTGAATCCAAGAGATTTGGCACACCATGAATTAATGAACATTGACATTGTTCCCAGTCCTTAATAAAGTCTCTTTTACTCTAATTTCTTCATTTCTCATAAGTAAAAATACTCTTAATTTTTCAGAAGCAGTCAGTTACACTCATGCCATTAGAAACAGAAGGCCTGACAAATAGCAGCTGGAAAAGGCACAGTGCCTGCTTTGCAGGATTTGACCACCAGGCCGACTGGCTGTGTGCTCTGCCATTGAATTTGAATCCAAGAGATTTGGCACACCATGAATTAATGAACATTGACATTGTTCCCAGTCCTTAATAAAGTCTCTTTTACTCTGATTTCTTCATTTCTCATAAGTAAAAATACTCTTAATTTTTCAGAAGCAGTCAGTTACATTCATGCCATTAGAAACAGAAGGCCTGACAAATAGCAGCTGGAAAAGGCACAGTGCCTGCTTTGCAGCTGGCTTCCAGTTCTGGAAAGGTTCTGCGGCCAGACCCTGGCTCATGAGAATGCACTTCCCGCTGTCCTTTGAAGAGCATCTTTGTCTCCTGGTAACTCTCAAAGGATAACCCCGCACTGCTCCAAAGACTTCTATTGCCAATTCAGTGCTAGCATCTGATGCACTGCGTTGTCTTACTCCTCCTCCTTCTGTTTATTGAGGTATAACATACATAACGTGAATAAAGTACACTCATTGTAAATGTATGAGATTTTACACTTTTAAAGACGTAAATAACCACCACCGAGGTCAAGATTAAGAATGTGCCCAACCTCCTGGATACCTATGTGCATATTAATACCCAACCCCCCACACACAGGTACCCATTATTCTGATTTTATTTTTACTACAAACTAGCTTTGCCGGTTCTTGAACTAAATATAAATGGAATCATACTTCATACTGTAAGTAGTTTTGTGTCTGTCTTCTTATGGTTAATACAAAGAAATTCATTTAGTGAATGAATTCACATGAAATGCATTCAGTTTGTTGCCTATATCAGGTGTATATTTTTAATAGCTTTATTGTGGTATAACTGACATACAATAAATTGCACATACTTGATGGGTAAGATTTGGTAAGTTTTATAATATGTCTTCACCCAGGAAACCATCATCATCATCAAGATAATGTACATATCCATCACCCCAAAAGGTTCTCTGTCCCCCTTGGTAATTCCCCTTCCTCCTCTCCTCTTATCCCCAACAAACACTGATATTCATTGTCATTATAGCTTAATTTCCATTTTCTAGAAGTTTATATAAATGGAATAACACAGTATGTCTATGTTTTTATACATATTCTTCCACTCAGAGTAATTATTTTGAGATTAACCCATGTTGTAGCATGTAAAAATAGTTCTTTTTTATCACTGAGTAGTATTTCTTTGTATAGATAAACCCGTTTATCCATTCACCTGTTGATGAACATTTGGGTTGTTTCTAGTTTATGGCAAATAAAGCTGCTACAAACATTCATGTACAAGTCTAGGTATGGATATATATTTTCTTTTCTCTTAGGTAAATACTGGATCACATGATAGGTATATTTGTAACTTAATTATAAAGAAACTTCCAACTCTTTTCCATTTTTATATCCCCTCCAGCAGGGTATGAGAGAACCACGGTCTCCACAAGCCATCACCACTCTGTATGAACCGTCTTTTTAACTTTAGCCAGTATAATAGGGATGTAGTTGTATATCGTTGTGCTTTTAATTTGTATTTCCTTAATGACTAATGTTGTTGAGCATCTTTTCATGAGCTTATTTGCCAACCATGTATCTTCTTTGGTGAAGCATCATATCAAATATTTTGCTTACTTTGTATCAGGTTGGGTTATTTTTTTATTATTGAGTTTTGAGAATTCCTTATAATATATTCTGGATATAAGTCCTTTATCAAATATATGTTTTGTAAATGTTTTCTCTCAGTCTGTGGCTTGCCTCTTCATTCTCTTTAGTGTTCTAGAACAGAAGTTAGTAGTTTTGATAAAGTTCAATTGGTCAATTTTTTCTTTTATGGATTATGACTTTGATGCTTTATCTAAAAAAAAGTTACCAGTATTTTCTCCTTTTGTTTTCTTCTAGAAGGCTTAAAGATATAAGTTTTAGGGAATTCATACAACTTAACAAAAGGAAGATAAACAACCCAATCAAAAAATGGGCAAAGGACCTAAATAGACACTTTTCTAAAGAAGACAGAAGAAAGGCCAAAAGACATATGAAAACATGAATATATCCCAAGAAACCAAAAACACCAATCAGAAAGGATATATGCACCCCTATGTTCATAGCAGCACAATTCACCATAGCTAAGATTTGGAAACAGCCTAAGTGCCCATCAGCAGATGAGTGGATTAAAAAACTGTGGTACATCTACACAATGGAATACTACACTGCTGTAAAAAAGAAAGAACTCTTACCATTTGCAACAGCATGTATGGACATGGAGAGCATTATGCTAAGCGAAATAAGCCAGTCAGAGAAAGATAAATATCACATGATCTCACTCATTTGTGGAATACAATGAACGACATAAACTGATGAACAAAAATAGATCCAGAGAGAGAGAGAAGCATAGAACATATCATCAAACCTCAGAGAGAAGGCACGGGTGGGGGGCAGGGGTAGTAAGAGATCAACCAAAGGATTTGTATGCATGCATATAAGCATAACCAATGAACACAGACAGTAGGGAGGGGGTGAGGGCATGTGCTGGGGAGTGCGAGTGGCCAGGGAGAGGTCAATGGGGGGGAAAGGAGACATATGTAATACTTTAAACAATAAAGAAATAATAAATAAATAAATAACTAAATAAAGTCTAGGTCCAAAGTCTCATCTAAATATAACCTAAGTGAGTATGGATAAAACTGAAGGTATGGTTCATTCTGTGGCAAACTGCTCTCCAGCTTAGAACCTGTGAGATCAAATATGTTACATGCTTCCAAAATACTGGTGAACAGGCACAGGACATTCCCATGCAAATGGGAGAAAGAAGAAAGTAGAAAGGAAAGAGAGGTTCTAAGCAAGTATAAAACCCAGCAGGGCAAATTCCATTAGACTTTAAGGCTCAAGAATAATCCTCTTAGGCTTGCTGCTATGCCATCCAGGCCACTAGGGCAGTGGTCCAGCCTGCAGCTTTGCTGGACAGAGGTTGGGGCCCCAAGGCTCCAGACTGTCCTGCCCCGACAGCTTTGGGCAGCCCCCCCCCCACTGTGGCTCTCCAGGATTGGGGTCCTGAGACCACCTCATCCAGCCACTGGAGCAGCACCTGGGAAAGCCAGCTGCTCAGCACCAGAGTGCAGGGAGAGGAGCCACCAGGGGAGGTGGTGCAGAGGCGAGCCAGGTTCAGAAGAACCAGCAGCCCCTCCTTTGCAGTTTCCCATTGTCCTAGACAACAGCTCCTGGCTTCTGTCAAGATGGCTTACTGTTCTCCTTACAAATGGTCTCTCAGCAACACCCTTAGCGTGCTTTCCTGAACAGGCTTTCTCATTCATTTCAATATAAATAAACTGAGAATTCTCCAAATCATTAAGTTCTATGTTCTGCTTACTTTCCAATTAACAATTCCATCTTTAAGTCATTTCTCTCTTCTCACATTTTACTACAAGCAGTCAAGAGAAACCAGGCCATTGTTTCAACACTTTCATTAGAAACTGCTTAAGCTAAACATCTAACTTCATCACTTACAAGTTCTACCTTCCACAGAACACAAACACAGTTCAGCCAAGCTCTTTGCCACTTTATGACAAGCATGGTCTTTCCTCCTGTTTCCAATAACATGTTGCTCATTTCCATTTGAGACGTCATCACAATGACACCTTTCATATTTGCACCCACAGTGTGTTAGGTGAGTCAAGTATTGTCTGAGGCTTTCTCTACAGTTTTTTTTTTTCGTACTGAGCTCTCATTGGAATTGCCTTTAAAAGTCCATTCATGGCCATGTGAGCTTTTCTGGTATGCAACCTCAAACTCTTCCATTGCCAGTTCTAAAAACAAGTGCCATAGATTGGGTGCTTTATAAACAACACAATGTATTTCTCACAGTTCTTGGGGCTGGGAATCAGTGATCAGGGTGCCAGCGTGGAGCCTTCTTCTGGGTTGCAGACTTCTCACTGTATCCTCTCATGGCAGAGCAAGCTATCTCAGGATTCTAATAAGGATGCTAATTCCATTTGCTCCCATGACATATTCACCACCCAAAGGTGCATGGGGGTGGGGTAGGGTTGTGCGCAAATTTCCAACATGATGTTTAGACCTTGGCCAGGTTTTCCATTCATTCAATCATTCAACAAGTATTTTATTGAGCACCTATAATATTCTGATTCCAGGAGCTGAGAATATGACAGTACACAAGGTAGGGCAGATCCCACTTTCATGGAGCTGACATCTGAGTGGGGCATACAATACAATACAGGTTTATATCAAGCCTAGAAAAACAAAGCCAGAACATAATACCCAAACCTACAAGAAATTAGACTAATCAGACAAGAATATTAAGAACTTCTCCCAAGAAGGTTCACATCTAGGCAAACCCGTACACACTCTTTTCTCCGTCCCCTTCTCTCCTGGACTTCCCCTGTGAAAACCCCGTCTCAGGAAAGGTTCCAACCGACTCAGTCACGCTTAGATACACACAGCTCCGAAGTGTCGGTGTTTTGTTACAGGTAGACATGAGATGGCAGAAAGGAACTCCACGGACCCTCTCAGAGTCATATTGTGCATCTACCTCTAAGGAAACATCCATCACGCACCTGCACGAGGCTGGTTTAGGCAACAGTGAATAGTTCATTTACTATGAAACACACAGAGCCTGGAGGGAAGTGTGCTGGATACTGTCTGTTTGTCCCTCCAGATGCTCTGTGACCCTTCTCCACCCAGCTCTGTGGCCCAGGAGGCTGGCCTTCAAGGACTGCATCAGGGCTTTTGTCTTCTGTCTTTGGTTGGATTCAGCTAAAGGGAATCACCACAGGAGAAAGAGGGGAGGAGGAGAGAGAGGGCCAGGTCCTGATTTCCCTGCTCCCTCCCTGCCTGGCTGCTGGTTGGCAGTGGCTGTGTCCTCTATCAGGAATCATGGCTCCCTATTAGGGTTCCTTTTCTATAGTCACAGCCACAGCTATCTATAGCTACAGCCGTCTCTCTAATCATCCACACCTCTTGCCCCTGGTGGTGCCCCTAGAGCAGCAGTCGCCAACTTTTCGGACCTCACGGGCCACCAGTGGTCCGCGGGCCACCAGTTGGTGACAGCTGCCCTAGAGGGCAAAGCTCCATGCTGGTGCCCACCATTCCCAGGTATGTAGTCTTCTCACTGCCCTCTCTCACCTGCCCCATTCTAAAAGGCACAGGCTGCAAAGCCAGCACCACCCTCTAATCAGAGACTTGGAGCTTCATTTTTAAGCTCCAAGGACTTAGGGGGGTTTGGAGGGCTGGTGAACATCCTATAAATGGTGTTTCCTTGCAGAACCAGTGGTGACTCACCTCCAAATAGAACAAAACTCAGGATGGCGACTAGAGTGACACCAGCCCCCTGTGCAGAGAAGAAAAGCCTCTGAATGGCCATGGCTTACCTTTCTGTGTTCAGTGGAAGGATGTGAGCCGATGAGCTGGAATCCTAACAGCAGCAGGTAACCCAGGACTCTGAGAAGGAAAAACAGCAACAGGCAGGACTGTGAGCATGTTCCAGGCAGCAACACCAGCAGAAGGAGCATTTCCGTCTCATCATTGGAAGGGAGACACCAGTCCAACCCGGGGTCTGGGATGTGACCCAGTGAAGAGGCAAAGGACAGCCCCCGGGAGGGAAGGCAGCGGACTGTGGGCAGGGCTGTGGCACCGGACAGATCTGGGATCAAACCCAGCAATACCACTTACCAGCAGGGTTTCTAGGTCAGAACAGTTAACCTCTTCGAGCCCCGTCTTCTTCCTTGTAAGAGGGGATAACACAGAAGCTGGCCCCAAGGGCTGGGGAGGACTGAATGCAATAATGTGCCATGTCTGACACAGTAAGTGCTAGTGCACGCTGGGTGCTCCCGGAGCCGGTTAGGTCTGGGCTCTGGAGCCAGGCCAGGGGAGTTCCTCTCCCACACACAGGCTGTCCTCGGAGCCTTTTCCTTGCCAGTCCTTGGTCCTTGGTGTCACATATGTTCCCCCGGGGCGGGATTAGCTGTGTTAAGCCCCACTGTCACCAGCCCTGATTAGGGCTTGTCATCAAATAAAGGGAAGGTACGGAAATAGGAGCCAGCTGGCCCTGAGACAGCGAGTGTGCTGGGAGAGCATGAGCTTTGGATTCAAACACATCGAGGCTAGAATCCCAACTCCACCCTTCCCATCGGGGTGATGCTGGGTCAGCTGTGTCTGCGCCTCCCTGTGCTCATCTTCTGTGAGGATCACTGATGCTGACAGAGGTGAAAACTCCCGCACAGACAGGCAGGCAGGCAGAGGAGACAAGTATTGTCAAGTAATTAAATGCCCAAAGCCCCCTGATTTCAAACCAACGGCTTGTTTTAAGCATCCCTACAAAAGGCCTTTGGCCCTACTGAGCTGTCTTGAATCCTTTCTAGAGTTTAACCCTGAGGACAGAAGGTAAGCAACCCAGTGGTCCTCAACCTGACTGAGACCTCCAACAGAAGTGAGAGATAAAAAAACACTGCCTTGTCCAAGAAAATACACTGTGCGGAGGTGGAGGGGAAGAAGGAAACCTGTCTGAATCTGGGCTTAAGGCTTGTGGAGTTAGAAGAGGCTCCTACCATCTCTAAGAATCCTAAATTCCACCCAAATCCCCATGTTGGATGTAAATGAGCCCGGCCCTAACAGACCACACAGCATGGATATGACAAACTGGTTAGAGACTGTGCTGGGGCGGGAAGCAGGGTGAAGGGACATGCAACCAGGTGTTAAATGCATCCTTCCTGCTGTTGTCTTCGAGCTGCAGCTGAGGCCCCAGCACAAGAACCAAGCGTATTCCATGTGCACACATTCCAAAGGGAGGGGCTGACCGTCTATGAGGACTGGAAAAGGATGTGCACCTCCCCAAGATGTCTTCCAGCAAAGGGGCAGGGGTGTCTAAAGGAGTGGGCGTGCACATAGAGGTAGAAAAAACACAGCTTTTTTCTAATGGTATCCTTACTGGATCCAATTTGTGCTCTAAACCAAGAAACGTGCATCATGACTCAGGAGTCTATGTGCTTTGGTTACATGACCTTGGGCAAATCACCTCTGTGCCTCAGTTTCCTCATCTGTAAAATGGAAATAATATTGCCTGCCCTGCTGACCTCAAATAAGTGAATTGCGAGAAAGCACATTATGAACCATGCCTACAAATCTGAATGATTTGTAACACATCCTGGCACTGTTACTCATTTAAAAAAACAACAACATAGCTTGGTGTGGTTTTGTTAAAAAAACAACAAGCAGCAGCTCTATAAATGTGTTACACCCCAGGCCCTCAAAGTTCTTGGCAGACACCTAAGCCACACATCTATAATGTAATCAGAAGCAATTCTGCATAACTGCTCATCCCAGGTTGCACTTCCAAAACTTTCAGGGCTCTTGAGGCAGGAAAGGGCGAGAAAGACTGGAGGAGGGAAGAGTCTAAGTTTGTCCCTGTCTCAGAGGAACTGCTCTCCAGGTTGCCTGGTCAACTGTACTCCCAGATATTCCTGCAGCTTGTTCCCTCACCTTCGGGTGTCTTATGGAGAAAAGACCCCCTGGCCCTGAAGAAAACAGCACTTCTCCCCCAGGCCGGGCAATATTTGTCTCCAGCACTTACTATCTCACAGACGATGACTTTATTCATTTAAAGTACACCTCTGCCCACTGGAGTATAAGCTCCAGTAGATTTGAGAATTGTTTTATCTCTACTTTATCCCCAGCAACTAGCAGTGTCTGCTATATAGTTAGAGCTCAATTCATTGAATTAATGAATGATGTTACATCATCTTGACAACCTTTGAAATGTCAAGATAAGTGGAAATAGTGGGAATTACCATATTAAAAATGTCCAAAGTAATCTGGGAAGTTTTAAAAAGTTCTCTCATGAAAAACTTATAAAAATCAGTTACATTTTTTAATTTCGATGTGATGCCCCAAAATTCATTCTCATAGGACTGACACAAGATATGGCAGCAAAATGTTTGCTAGTGCCGCTTGTTACAAAAATGCAACACTAGTAGTATTTAGATGTTCAAATGCTTCTTTTCTTGATTGAGCTGGGCCCCAGTGAGGCTAAAATGCACAGGGTACCCAATACAATTCATCCTGGAATAAAATCTTAGTTACTAAATGGGCTCTGGTCTGAATGGAATAGAATAAATCCCCGCAACGGGGACATTATTCTGTGGCCGCAATAGCAGCAGCACTAGCAATATATAACCCCGGGGGCCAGAAGAAACTCCACCAAGGGCCGTAAGTTTCCCACCCCTGCTCACAGACTCTGTTTTGGGATACCCCGCCCTGCTCACACATACCTATCTAATTGGTAGTCTGTAGCTGTGCCCACACCTTTTCAACACGCCAACAATCTAGCCCAAATCCTTGTTCCTCCTGACCCAATTCGAAATTAATGTTCAGGGAATGCGAGAGCATGTGTGTGTCTGTGTGTGTGCAGCTCCAGCTCGTGTGTTATTTCACTTTGATAGTTTGCTTTGGCAAACTGCTCCCAGCTTGCAACGTTTTGACAGACTGAAGGCTACCAGGGCCTTTGGCAAACAAATCACAGTTCCCTCCGAGCAGTGGGGGAAGCCACATTCCTACCAAGACCATCTGATTCACCTTGTAGGCGAATTTCACACCCATCAGAAAAAGAAAGAAAAAGATATGCCATCTCCCCAGGGTTGTTCTAGAGTTTAAACACACCATCATTCCGTTTCCTCACGTAGAAAATAATTTGCATTGAAATTTGGTACAAGATCTACATCATGGAACTGGGGCTCTGGACTTCTGTGTTTGCCTTGCCCCCCCACCCCCACACCCACCCACGATCCTCAACCCCAGTGAGGGTGGGTCATGTCACAGCCACTGTGTTCCTCAATTAACTCAACACCACTTGAGCATATCAAGTAACAAAACAAGGAACACAGAAAAAAAACCTTAACTTCTTTTCTTCTTTAGTTAATACAACCCAAGAGATATTTGGGGAGCAACCTGATCACTAATAAAATTATACCGACCTTAACAAAAGAGAGCCAAAATCTTAGCATTGAAGTGAAATCTGTACCTACTGCACTCTGGAGATCAAAAAAGTTTGCTAAGCATTCATTTTACATCTTCAGCTCAATCATCTGCCTTCCTCAGACAGCAGTTAAGAGTAAAAAAAGCAATGATCTTGGTTAGCGATACTTGATGGTTACTACCAATATCAATTCTTACAAGTATTATTGCATTTAATCCACAACCATCCCATCAGATACTTTTATTATACCCATTGTAGGTGAGGAAATTGAGGCACAGAGAGGCTAAGGCATTTACTGAAGGGGAAAAGCCTAATTCCCAGGCCAGCAGTCAGACCCTTGGCCTGGACCCTTAACCACTGTGCTCTGGGGCCTCATTGGAAACAACACACCTTTACACCAAGTATTCGCATTTGATCACATCACTTTCCTTCCCCAGTCTTATGAGACTGTGGCTTCACACATCTTGTTTTACTTTCTGTCACTGCTTGCAAAAATAACCAGAAAATGAGTGAATGCAATACAATCTCGTTTATCCAGCCTCACTAGAGAACATTAGAAGTTTTAAAACAATTGAAATTAACCATTTAAACTTCAACCTTGAAAGAAAAATCATTCTATTTATTCCCTCTGCTTTCTCATACAACATACGCTGAGCTTAAGTAACCTTTCTTAGATGGGTCACCAGTGTGCATATCTACCAATCTGCGCAGCAGAAGGTGGTGGCCCTGGAGCAGAGAGGTTGAGAGCCCAGTGCCTGGGGCTCTCTAAATCCCACTGGCCTTTTGCTGTTACCTCCCCGCTGTCAGGCATTGCCTCCTGGACTGTGGATGAGCCTGTGTACTCCTAATCGGCTCCCTTCAGGTCGGCCTTGACCTTGGAAACCTTTAGACAACCAAGCTGCAGCCAAACCAAGACCATACAGACTCTGGAGAAAGACCTGCCTGGCTTTTGTGGGGCAAATATTTCCATTTTAAAGCATGGACTTTGGGACACCTATTCTAACTGCATATTGGTTTTTATTGCTTATTTCCAGCTTATCCACCCTTGCAGCCATTTCTGTTTTCTGGACCAGGGCCTCTGGAAAAGTGAGGTGTTCTGTCACTGCATAGCTTTTCTGGGCACAACATCCTTTGGTAAATTTCCCTGCTCTCCAGAAAACAGTTCTGATACATCTTTGCAGCTAGCAGAGCACTCAGCAGAGTCCACACTCAGGGATAATAAATAGGAAGTGAATCAAAGGATGGCATGATGGAAAGAAGAAGGGAGAAAGAGGGAGGAAGTATCAGCCACTAAAAAAATGAAAGTGCTGCTGTGACAGACACTTTTCATCAACAAAGTGTTTTCTAAGTGCGTCCAGAATTCCGTCATAAACATAGAAGAACTGGGAAAAGAAACACAATCGTGAAAGGAGGATTTCTATAAGTTGGAGTCATTGGTTCTGATCCCAGGAGGTTGGTGTTAACTGAGGTCTATAAATCTACTTGGATACGTAAGGAACGGGTAGCTTGAAACCCAATGATCACACCTTGACTCCATTGAACCCTTTTGGTACAGAATGTTCTAGCAAATCCCACAGTCAAGTATTAAGTGATGAGGACATGGTCCAGGTGCAGGGCTGTGCCAGGCATAACAAAAAATCAATACTGTCCGAATCCCTGCCATCATTTTATAGGAAGGGGTTTGCCAGGGCAGTCTTCCAAAAATCAATTTTATTTCCTCCTGGCCTCTATGCCTGCCATTCAGATGGCTCCTACCGGGCTTCCCAGAACACATTCCAGCAGGTTCTTGCTGGTACACTTGTGTTCGTCTGCTCTCACCAGATGACTTGTGTTTATAAAGAGTCAACCATGGTCCCATACCTGTTTATGCCAGTTGCTTTGCGATTACATAAAATATTCATATAACACACAGACCCATGAAATAGAGTGCAAAAATTAAGAGTAGTTGTTAGCTGTTTCTACAAAATGAAGCTGAATGCTTTGTAAAGATGCATTAAAGGAAAGTAGCCAAGAAAAAAAACACAAAAAAACTGCTGGCAAATTAGGTGTAGATGAGACAACCGTAAATGATTAGGGGAAAGAAAAATAAAACTCTAGAATCATTCTGTACTCAGATTGCTTTGCAAATGTCTTTAAATTCTCACTCCACATTAAAGAAACCCAAATGCTTAGATAATGCTCATGGGTGTGGTTTGTGCAGGAGAGACAATCAGGGGTTCATGCTCAAAGAAAAGTCCTTGGCCTCACATAAAAAACTGGTGAGTGAATGCACATGTGTTTTAAGTAAAAAATAAACTGTTAAAGGTGTGTGTGTATAATTTGTATGATTTTCTACTTTAACCTATTTTATAATTAATGATCCTGGTCAGGAAAGAAAAATTTTCTACTTTACTCCTTTTACATAAAAGATAATTATTAATTTATTCACTCAATATTCAACAAATATTTATTAACCATCAACTGGGCAGCAGTTTAGATGTGGGCTACACCAACTGTCCCTGCCTATTAACACCATGAGGTTGAATATGTATGACCCTCCTCTTCTTCCCTCTCCCCCTCCTCCTCCTCTTCTTTCTCATCTTCTTCCTTCCCTTCCTCTCCTCCTTCTCCCCACTCCTTGGTCACTAGCATAAGGACACTGAATTACCCATGGTCCTTCCCAATTCTCACATACTAGGGGTCCAGTGCATGAATTTGTGTATCTTGAAAGGAACTGTGGGCCGTGAGGCTTCGGTGGGCACAGGGGTGGGTCTCAGCCCATCCTCCGTGCCCTCGCCCAACCCCTCCCACCGCGGCCCCCAGTCCCGTCTGCCAGCAGTCCGGCTCCTGCCGCTGCCACTCCCATGCGCTTCGAGCAGGGCTGTTGTTGGCAGTGGGTGCGAAAGGCAGCTGCCGGCTCTGATCACCCCTCAGGAGCAGGGGGAGGTGGAGAAGCCCTGAGGGGTGATCGGGCCGGCAGTCGCCGCTTGAACTTGCTGACGGCACTGAGCTATCGGGGCCAGCGCTGGGCGCTGGCAGTGGGTGCAAGCGGTGGCTCCAGCGCCAGCAGCGGGTGCAAGCGGGGCTGACACTAGCAGCAAGTGCAAGCGCCAAGTGGGACCGTAAGGCACAAGAACAAAGAATTTTCAGTAACCACCAAAGGCTCCCCCCAATGACAGCAACTAGCACCCCACCTTGGTCTGGCGCCCCTGCTCACCTGCTCCACCATCCCACCATGGCCAATGACACCCGCCATGTTCTGCACTCTGCTGCCTGCTGCCAACACCTCCCATGTTCCACATGCACCCCCTGGTGGTCAGCACACGTCATAGTAACCGGTTGTTCAGTTGTTCCGCCGTATGGTCTATTTGCATATTAAGGTTTTATATATATAGATTTATTTACCCCTGAGGGGAATCTCTGTTCTCACTGTTGAGTCATACCTCAAATATCACTATTTTGGGCATTCTCTTTCTCATACATACAAACACACTTTCTTTACCCACTTTCTTCCTTTCTGTATTCAGGATCTTTTTCAGTTGCCTGAAGAACATCATGTATGGTCTATTTGCATATTAGGGTTTTATATATATAGATTTCTTTACCCCTGAGGGGAATCTCTGTTCTCACTGTTGAGTCATACCTCAAATATCACTATTTTGGGCATTCTCTTTCTCATACATACAAACACACTTTCTTTACCCACTTTCTTCCTTTCTGTATTCAGGATCTTTTTCAGTTGCCTGAAGAACATCAGCCACCTTTCTCTTTCTCATTTCCTCAATCCCTTTAGTTGTATTTCTAAGTGAAATAGCTGACAGGCATTACAGTAATATTATTCACTGAAATGCATATCAAGGAAAAGAAAAGCCTTTCTTTTCAGAAGACTAAAACCAGACACTTGACCTAGGGCCATCAATCTGTACAACGCTTAAAATGATCCAGAACTCCCCATAAAATCTATAAAAATCACCATCTAACTCTGTAATCTCTCTAATTACATCTGCATTTCTTCAAAAACTACCATTCAAAATAAGAATCACTGAATCAACTTTATTTCCTGCCAATTTAACCAATCGTTTGGCATTTTCATAGTTTTGTTTTCTTCTGTGTTTTCATTTTAAACATAAAACATATCAATTACACTAAAGCACTCCACCAGGTAAAGGAAGAGCCCCAAGCAAGCAGACTGGCTCTAACAGACTCAGCTGGCTGCCCATGGTAGGCAGTCGTCATCGCTTGTTACAGAGCTTCTGGGGAGAAACTGTTTCCTTCAACTCAGTCACTGAACAAGCACATAAGGATGTACCTGTGCATACAAAGAAAAAAGGTGCACAATTTGGAACATGTCTTTAGCAATATAAACACTTCTCATCACTTAGTACCTGTTCCTCTCTAACTTGGAACAGATTAAGGAACATTCCTTAATCTAGCCTTGACCGTCTTTGGTCCGAAAGGATTTTACTTACCTTACATTTTGCATGGCATCCAGATCTGGTCCAAAGTTCAGTGACAGCCACTAACCAGTTCCATTAAAGGTTTAAATCTTATATTTCTTCTGCTACTGGGTTTAACTGTGATTCTTTTTCATTACTACGGACTCTGAGTGAGCCGAGCTACTCTTGCTACATTAGTAGTAAGGGCTTCTCTGTCCCTTTTAATGAGGAAGAAGCTGACTTTATGTTTTTTTGTGACTTGGCAAAAACTGAGCAGGGATTTTTAAACTAAATCTCTACATATCAGAATTGTGAATCCCCTTAAATGTTTTTTTCCTCTGAGGGATTTTCTTGGCAGCTAACTTCTAATTTTGACCTGCTTTCCCTATAGGCAGAGAAATCCGTCAGCTTCTCCAATGGATCTTTACCCATTTGGTTGCCTTGATAAATTTTAAAAAGGCCTAAATATGTGTTTCTCATCTACCATTTTTATCAATGACCTCTTACACTTAAAGTAACCTTAGCCCTTTTCCCCAGAACATTTTGAAAAGTATTTAAACAAAAGACACTCTATGTTTGTTTTCTGTTGGGTGTGGAGGGTTGTGTGATGTCTGTCCACCACCCGCACCGCCCGTTCCCAGTTTACATGGCTCTAGAAACAGACTGTGATGTGAAATAGTTTGAGTACCTGGGTTAGAAAGGAGACCTGATGGGAAACTCCAGCAAGGCTCTCCCAAAGAATCTGTCCTCATAATTCACAGTTTTCCCCGGAGTCCTCAGGGGAACTGTCCGGCTGAGCAGCCTGGTTCAAACAATCCCTTCGCGGGCCCAAAATCCAGAGTCCTGCCACCAGGAGAGCAAGGTGACATCACGCTGTCAAGTACTCCCACCTGCTCATTTCTGATCTGTGGGCACTTTCTCTGAAATACACTGAGTGGCCAGATTATTATAACCACCCCATCAGTACTTCGTTGGGCCACCTTTTGCATTCAAACTGCGGGGGTTCTTCTTGGCATTGACTCCACGAGATGTTGAAAGGTGATGTGAGGAATCTGACACCATGCCTGATGAACAGCACTGTCTAGTTCTGTGAGATTTGATGGTTGTGGAACCAGCTGCCTGATGGCTCTTTTAACTTTGCCCCACAAATGCTTAATTGGATTGAGACCTGGTGATTGTGGGGGCCACCTAAGCAAGGTAAAGTCTCCCTCATGTTCTTGAAACCACTCCTGCACAATACGAGCACTGTGGCATGGCGCATTGTCTGGTTGGAAGAAGCCATCTCCATTGGGATACGCCATCAACATGATAGGATGAACCTGATCAGCAACGATACTTAGGTATGTTGTGCTATTCAGATGTTTATAATGATCTGGCCCTCTAGCAACTTCAGCGCGAAATTATAGCTAATTTGCCTACAAATGTCAGGTGGTCATAATAATCTGGCCACTCAGTGTAATGTATAGCTTAGAGGTGAGCCCGGGACCCCCTTGATGGGAGAGGGTCTCCACACCACAGATCCTTACAAGGCTATCAATTAAAATCCTAGGACATCAAGAAAAATATTTGCAAAAGGGGATTTGTCCCAAGTAAAGCCCTTCCTGTGTAGCCTGATGGCCACAATTGTGAGGGTCCTCAGTACTTTTAAGGGCTTTTTTGATAACAGCCAGAAAAGCCAAAGATCTGTTTTCTCATTGATTTTAGAGAGAGAGGAAGGGAGAGGGAGAGAGATTTTACTCTTTTTTACCACATGGTGAACCCAACTTTGGTCATCTGCTGCTGTTTTCAATCCAGTTCAGTATGTGACTGTGACATCCACTTCTCTGTGCCCCCTTAGGTACTAGTGTTCACCTAGGCCGAGGTCCCCCTGTGGCCAGTGGTTTTACAGCAGTGTGATGGAGCTTCCACAAAACACATGTATAGTGCATGTCTTCAAATATCTTTTAAATTATTTTTTAAACTACTGCTTAAAAATGCACACATGCAAAATTAAGTTAAATGGCAAATATTAACCCTGCAGAGACCATAAAACATTAACGTGGGCTGCCCTGATAATGGCTGGATTTTGCAGAGGCCTCTAACTGTTTCTGACACACTTGTGAATGTCACTGATGAAAAAGGTTGTAGCTCTGCACAGGCTTTTGAACTTCAGGCCTGCACATGTCTTTTCATGTAATTATACAAGCAACTACAGACTACAGTGCACACACACGCACGACTGCACTCAATTAAATGCCAGGCCTGGGCCTAAGAGCACCTGCCAGGCAAATGCTCAAGCACTGGTTGGGCAATCGTATGTGGCACCATCATAATAACATACTATAAACCATTTTACTTTTTAGTAGTCCCTCCACAATAATGTATAGTTATGGGGGGTGGGGGGGATTACACAATATCCTTGGTGACTCAACTTTGAAGCAGAAGGTTCTTCCTTCCCATTTTCCTAGATTCTAATTAATCTAAAGAATATCCTAAGATTGCAAGATGAGTTTTAGCAAAAAAACTGTTACTAATTGCAATTATTTACCTGTATGGATCAAGGTTTTCTTAATACTATGCAGCTAAAACAAGTGTAAAATCAACCAGGTGATGAGGCTGATGTACCAGCTATCAGCCATAAATCCTGAGTTCAAATTTTGGTGTTTACACAAACAGACTCAATTACCTCATAATGTGTAAATATTACAAAGCTGAACTTGTAAAATGAATTTATCTTTCTTTTTTTTAATCCTCACCCAAGAATCTGTTTTCTCATTGATTTTACAGAGAGAGGAAGGGAGAGGAAGAGAGAGAGAAACATTGATATGAGAGAGAAACATCTGTCGCCTCCTGTACGTACCCTGACCAGGGATGGAACACACAACCTGGGTATGTGCCCTGAGCAGGAATCAAACCTCGACCTTTTGGAGTATGAAATGACACCCAATTAACTGAGCCACACTGACCGGGGCTAAAATAAATTTATCTTAATGAACTAGTGCCATTGGCTATTTTATACATTGAGATTTTACTTAATTTTGATTAAAGAATTTTTAAAAGGGCCTATTATCTTGAAGTTTGAAAATAGCCTCCATGACGGGGACTACAGTTCCTGAGCGCAGAGCCCTTTTTTTGACTCTACGCTGAAGGAATGTGGCACAGCAGTTGAGGACTCTGAGCACTGGTTTCTGTTCTGCAAATTAGAGATACTAATGTTTGTTCCACTTACCTCACATGGTTGATATTAGGATCAGAAAAAAAAATGCAGGTAAAAGTCATAAAGGTTTTGAGCAGATTTTGACTTAACTGATCTGGTTTCTTATTCTCTTTTTAAAAGGTTCTCCACTTACCTGAGAAAACCCATGAAATTGGAAACCATGATGCCAGGGTCCAGGGAAAAAGCAAGGGCTCCTGGGAGATGTTGCCAATTTTCTGCAGGTGGGAGTGGTATTCAAACTCCTATAGAAGGAACAACAATGCTATTTTTAGCATGGTGCTTGGGAAAATTCTTCAGGCTACAATGAAACCAGAAGTGAGCAATGGAAGACATGAGGACACAAATTCCACTGACCAGTTATGGTTACCAGATTTCCCAGTTGAAGTCTAATTGTGTATGAACATGAGGTACCAAATTTACAGGACATTCAGCACAGTGACTAATCCACACAAGATGGCCAATAAATACCTATCAATGATGATCTCTGAGGACCCTAAGAAAAAAGATACCTACTAAGAAAAGCTCCAGGTGGCTAACTGGGCTCAAATTAAAAAAACAAATAAATAAACAACAACAACAAAACAGAGCCTAGCAGCCATTTCTACGCAGGAGCCTCTTATGCAAATTGCACTTCATGGAGAAGCCTGCATTGTGTTTCTGCCATCTGAGCCAGCCCTTAATGAAAGAATTCCTGAAATCTAATTTCAACCAATAGGACTGAGGCTTTCCCTATACAATCAGAGATGTGCAGCTTCAACAAACCAGAGAAGCTCTATGCTGATCAAGCAGGATAGAGCTTTTTGGACCGATCAAACTGTGAGGATTTGGAGTCCTCATTTGCATGAGAACAGACCAATCAGGGACCAGGAGCTGGGACTTCTGTCTGTATAAGCCAGCTCCCCTCTGGCTCTGAGAACGCACTTTTCCTGTCCACCTAGGACTGAAAATTGCATTTCCCTGGCTGAGCTGAACCACAAAGATGTCTCACTGGAAAAGAGTGGAGCAGAGCAGAGCATTGCGAAGCAGACCAGAATGGAGCACAGCAGACCAGGAGGAGAAGAGCAGACAAAGGACTGGCCCCACAGCTGCCTCACAGCCCTGCTGTTTGCACAGCCATATTGTATCACAATGGGGCTATTTTGTACTGAAAAAAGTTTCCTTTTTCATTGCATTCAAAATTGGGGATTCCTGTTGGCAGTGAATTGGCACCAACCACCATCAGTTGACACCACAGACTCCAAGCTCATAGCCAAACTGGCATTAGGCAAACCTGCATTGAAAATTTAGCCCCATCTATTGAAGGCTACTTAACCACAGGAAAGTCATTCTGCCTCTGTGTTTTGGTTTCCCCAGTGTACAACTGCCCTTCTTGTGCTCCTCGATGTAACTGTTTCCTTTGAGTGAGAGGTGACAGCAAGGGGTGGGGGCTGTGGTTGAGGGTGGGGCTGGGACCAGAGTTAACCTCAGAAGTGGGTAAAAATACTAACAAACAAAGAAATTACATACGGACACATGCTACAACATAGGTGAACTTTGAAAACATCATCTGAAGTAAAAGAAGCCAGCCACAAAGATCATATGTTGTGATTCCATTTGTAGCAATTGTCCAGAATAAGCATATCTACAGAGACAGAAAGTACATTAGTGGTTGCCACCATCTGGTGGTTGGATGGGGCTCATGGGAGGGTACAATGTTTCCTCCTGGGGTGACAAAAATGTTTTAATATTAGATTGTGGTGATGGCTGCACAGCCCTGTGAATATATTAAAAGCCACTGAATTATACACTTTTAAGTTGGTGAAGTATGGTATATGAATTATACCTCAATAAAACGTTTAAAATGCTGCCTAAAAACTACTCAAAGTAGTTGTGACAATTAAGTGAGTGGACATTGGCCCAGTGCCTGGCACAGAGTTACACTCAATAAAAAGTAGCTCTGATGATACTCATGCAAGAAGAGGTGAAGCAACACTGAAAATGTGTTATCACAGTAACATCAGGAAGCTAACACTCCCTCCCCTACTTTATTCAGAATCCTTCACTAAACAGAATTTCTAAACATTTCAAGTGATCCAACAGTTTCAAACTTTATGAAAGCCCAGGATGGGAGGTTTGGTTGAAATGTGATGGAAGTTGGGAAGTAAAATCATGGCCCAGCCTCCTCTCCTCCCACACCTCTTTTCAGAGAAAGACAAATAAATGAGCAAGATTTCCAGGTGTGCTAAGGAGTCCTCTCTAATAAAGCCAGTTTTCCAAAATCACTGGTTTCCAAATTCTTCCTAGGACTTGACATTTCCTTTTCACAAGAAAGGGAGGATGAGAAGGTAAGTTATAAGCACTTAAGAAAAGACAGTCGTGAGAATCAGAAAATTCCATTTACAGGAGAAAATAATGAAGGTTTTAAAAGTTACCACCAGTCCTTTCTGAGGGTTAATAAGAAAGTAGAGCCTCTTAACCATAATCACCCCTAATTAGCCATCAGCAACTGATGAAATTACTCATGGTCCTGAAGACCCTTAAATTCTTGGGTCTCAGCCAGAAGTTGAGATCCACCAGGAAGAAAGCCAACAAGTGCAAAATGGAACAGTTAAAACTTCTCTGAATCCGGTCTTGCTCTTGGCTGGGGAGCATGTATGTGCAAAGACAGGATTTAACTTGGGAGTCAGATGAAATCTTTGTCACCCTCCTGATGACAATCAACTAATCAGTAATATTTACTCAGTATGTGGAGTCCTCAGGTCCTCTCCAAGGGATTAAAGAGAAGAATGAGTCAATGCAGGGTCTCACTTCACAATCTAGCTTAGGTGGGTGAGATTTAGGGAATGGAATTATCTGGGGGAAAATGATGTTATTCAGAACAGCATAGAATAAATGTTGTTATATGGAGACCCTGAGTACTAATCAAGCTAGTTCAACACAAGGAGACTCACTGTAGAGGGCTGGTGGGGCATCAGCAAGGATGGTGGGACTTAAGATCAGCCCTTAGCCTATGCAGGTTACCAGTGAACAACTTAGAGCAGTTGGTAAGTGTGCACACTGCAATCTGAAAGACCTGGGTCTGAGACGAGCACCCCCACTTATTAACCCGGTGACCTTTGGCAGTTAACCCTTTGTCTTTCAATTTCTTCATCTGTAAAATGGAGATACTGTTTGGAACTACTTCATAGAGTTGTTGTATTAATTATTTTTTGAGACTGCAACACACACACACACACACACACACACACACACACACAGCAGGCATGGTCCCTGCCTTCACAAGGAACTTATAGTCTAGATACTAGAGGGCTATATACTTTAAACAAACTGAAACATTAAGTATAAAAATGAAATTGTGATAAGAGCCTCAGAAAGTATACTGGGCAGTGGTCAGAGAAGGACTCTCTGAGGAAGTGACCTTCACGCTGGGGCTTCAGTGGCGAGGAGTCAGCCAGGCGAAGGGGCTGGGGGCCGTCCAGTGAGAGGGGATCTTGAGTGTAAACTCCTGTGAGGACTGGGAGGAAGACGGAGCCCAGGTGGTGGGAACTTGGCAATCCAAGGAGAATGCGGGAAGATCTGACCCCATATTTACCAGACTATGGTAAATAAATGGTTGAGGGACAAGGGAAAGAGAGGTGTCAAAGATGACTCTCTCCACATTTCTGATGGACGGAGGCAGCCAAAGGAGGTGCCAACAGAGCTTTTCGGTTTTGACAGGAAAGGAAGGGCAATGTTAAGGGTAGAGGGTGTGATATAAAGCAATGTTTCCCAAATCTGACCAGAAGTCAACCAGAAAAACATCTTAAATTACCAAAACAATTTGAAAACTGATTTACAACTGCTGCTGAAACCCATGAACCTTGTCCTCTGTCTGTATTTTGCCTTCAGATATTTGCTGATAATAAAATGAAGCTATCATGAGTAACATGTCAGTATGAAATATGGTCTCTTTCATCTTTAGCTCATCCTTTTAAAATTTATGTTTTGAATGTATGTTTTATATGCTCACATAATACATTGATAGGTTAAAAAATAACCAAACATACATTAGAGTTATACACTCAAACATATTTTTTTTGTTAATCCTCTTCTGAGGATATTTTTCCATTTATTTTTAGAGAGAGAGGAAGGGAGAGAGAAAGACAGAGAGAGAAAAACATCTGTGAGAGAAACACATTGATTGGTTGCCTTCACACATGCCCCGACCAGGACCAGGGGTCGAGCCTGCAACCCAGGTACATGCTCTTGACCAGTATCAAACCCTGGGCCTTTCAGTCCACAGGCTGATGCTCTTTCCACTGAGCCAAACCAGCTAGGGCTACATGCAAACATTTCACTGATGGGGTGTGCAATCAAAAAGAAATTGGGGCGGCCACTGCTCTAGAATATTTTGGGACCAACTTTTTGTCAGATTTGATGAGTCCATCTTTTCTCCTGACACAATTGTCCCTGGAGAGTTCCTACCAGCTCTGCCATGTCCTCCGTGTTCACTGTGCCTCCGTGATTAGCACTATGTTAAGCTGGCTCTGCTTCTCAGACTGTGGGTCACCACCCATTAGTCTACCATGAAATCAACCTTGTGGGTCACACTTTTTTTAATGAAATAGAAAAGATTGAAAAAAAGAGCAAACACCAGTGTTTACCACACATAGTAAGGGTGAGTATTTCTTACTGTGGCTGTCAGAAAGGTTAAAGCCCTGGCTCTGGAACCCAGAAGGCAGTGAAGGATTCTGTGGCCTGGGGAATAAAATTGTGAAGAAAGGAGAAGCCCTCCCCAAGCCCCCGAAAGGTGGCCCGAGGAGAAGTTAGGACAGATGGGCAAGAAAGAGCCACTGTAGGTTCTGGAGCAGGGAGGGACCTGGTGAAAGTGAGGTCTCCCGAAAATCCGCCAGGCAGCGTTGCCTGGAGCCGACCAAGGGGACTGAGTCAACAAGCCATCTATGGCGCCTAGCCGCCTTTGGAGGTTTGCTCCTGCTGATTTATAACCCTTCTTGACAGTGAACAAAACATCTAACAATCTAGTTTCTGTTACAGCATATGCTCGCTCGGGGGGTGGAGGCCCCACCTTCTCTCCTTTCCACAGGATCCTACAGGAAGGCTGACCAGTCACCTGATTTGGTTTAAGACAACGTCGCAGTCCCCACACACTGGGTGGAAGTGGCAGGAAGGTTCGAGGCTCACGACAGCAGGGACAGAGAGAGGGGCCACCACAGATCCAGCCCAGGGCAGACAGTGGCTCCCTGGCCCCAGAAGATGCCAGACAATGGTGCTACTCTGCTGCTCCTTACCCACCGCCCCGCCTCTGCCTGTCTCCCTGCCCCTTCTCCTCAGGCCCGACCAGAGCTCCTGGTTTTAGGCTGATTCCAGAAAAGAAGGCTCTGCTCAGCCTCCCATGTCTGGGTTCAGAAAGACCTCCTTGAAGCCACATCCCAACTACAGGGCAAGTTCCACCTCCCTCCCGCCCATACTCTAGCTTCTCCCCCTGGAAGTCCCACAGGGTAAAGCAACCACCCAGACCAGGGGTGGGCAAACTTTTTGACTCGAGGGCCACAATGGGTTCTTAAACTGGACCGGAGGGCTGGAACAAAAGCATGGATGGAGTGTTTGTGTGAACTAATATAAATTCAAAGTAAACATCATTACATAAAAGGGTACGGTCTTTTTTTTTTTTTTAGTTTTATTCATTTCAAACGGGCCGGATCCGGCCCGCGGGCCGTAGTTTGCCCACGGCTGACCCAGACCAACAAGAGCCCTAATCCCAGTGGGAGACAGTAAGTCCTCAGCACAAGAATGAGGACCAGAGATTTCAGAGGGAGGCAGTTCCAGACCCCAAATCAGCACCCACTATCTCATGGTGAGGGTGAGTCTCAGAACTTGCCCGTCCTCTGTGAAAGCCACCCGGGGGTCCTGACAGACAGGGAGCCTCCACATGGGGCCTGCATCCTGCCCCATCCTCTGTACCAACACTCCCAGCGCATTCTCTGCCATTTACCCAAACTTCCTCACAGTTTGTAGTGCCCAGAAGCTGACATTCCAGCTGTCTGTGAACGAAGCACAGGATGGCGGTCCCAGCATCAGAGTGTGTCTAACCCGCCCTTGTGCTGCATTATAAGAAAAGTGGAAGAAGAGTCAGTTATCAGCTTTCACTAATCCAGACCAGCTATTTAATCCTCACAGCAAAACTGAAGCCACACGGTGGGCCGAGGGTAGGGCTGTGACTACACACAGACCACCAACACCAGAGTTGGTCTTCTCTTCACTCTGTTAGACTCACTGGCTTCCACCTAGTAAAGAATCATGCATAGCTAGACACTCAGTAAGTAAGTGAATGGATGGATGATGGATGATGGATGAGTAGGTGGGTGCTATCCCATAGATTTGCTGGGAGACAAAACCTTTCAGGAATGACTGTCTATTGTGCCATGAGCATCACCTCGAGCAAAGTAGAGCCAAGATGAGTGATTTAATAACCTACTATTTCAGATAATAATAATAAGGAGGCTGAGGATACTAGCAAAGTCTATGGGTGATTACCGAGCATCAGATGGAGTCTAAGTGCTTTACACATAGCAACCCACTTTATTCTCACAACCCCTGAAGGAGACACCATTGGGAAATGGAGGCACAAAGGAGTTAACTAACTTTTCCAAAGTCACCCAGCTAGTAGTGTGAGAGTCAGGATTCAGTCCCAGGTAGCCAGAGCACTTCACCATCCTCCGACTGTCTTCTACCCCATACAAGCAGGGCTACCTTAATGACAAAAACACGGGCTGCTGGTGCAGGTCTTTTCCCAGGTGTCATCTTCAGCACTGGTTTGGAGATAAAGAAACATTACAGGCCTCCATGCATGACATCCTCAAGTCACAACACAGCAGAGTGGCCCGTGACCCGTATCGGGCTGGCCCCAGTCCTCCTGAGGTCCTTGAGTGTTTGTATGTGGGGCAATCAGATCACGAGTGAATGAACACTCAGTGCCTACTGGGTTAGGCTTCATGCAAGACACTCAATACGTTGGGGGGGGCGGGGGAAATCCCCTGCCCTTGAGGAGCTTACACTTATATTGAGGCAAACCAATAAACAAACAAAAAAAATACACAAGTGACTATTTCTTTAACAATGATAAATTACTTCAGACTGAATGCCCAATGTCTGGTACAGGCAAAGTGGAGCCCCAACATTCCAAGGCAGTAGATAGCACAGCAGACTTTACGGCGAGCATGTCCTTATTCTTGCTACACACTGGTCACTGCACTACGGACAGTACGTACCAGCTCATCTAACCTCATAACAACTATACGAAGTAGATAACGAGTGCTGTCCCAGGTTACAAAGGAGAAAACTGAGGCACAAAAAGGTTAGTGGATTTTCCCATGTCCCACAGCTAGTAAGTGGTCGCACTGGTGGGCTTCAAAGCCAGGCAGTGTGACTCCAGACCCCATCCTCTGGACCCCGTCCTGGTTGCCTCGTGGGCTTGGAGATGCCTCCATGGACCAGGCAGGCTTTAGGGATTAGAAGAATGTGAGCTGGCATGTCAGGCACAGGGAATAAATAATAGCTGGCTGAGGGATGAGGTTTGGGGAAAAACAAAGGCTTCCGAAACCTTCAAAAGAAAACAAGGGCCCGACTGGCGTGGCTCAGTGGTTTAGCATCGACCTATGAACCAGGATGTCATGGATGAATTCCAGGTCAGGGCACATGCCCTGGTTGCGGGCTCGATCCCCACTGGGGGTGTGCAGGAGGCAGCCAATCAATGATTCTCTCTCACCATTGATGTTTCTCTCTCTCCCTCTGCCTTCCTCTCTGAAATCAATAAAAATATATTTTTTTAAAAAAAAATGAGTTTCTCATGTGTTTTGTGCATGAACAAACTCTCTAGTGGAGAGAGAGCACAGTGTGAATGAATAACAGAGGGTAGAGGACCAAGGAGCCACCATCACCCAGTTAGCCGAAGAGGAGCAAGCTGGAAAGTGGAACACAGGGGGAGGCTGTCCTGCACTGTCCTGAGGTGGGGTCCATGGAGAAGGATGTGCATGCAGGGTGTCTCTTACTCCCCTTCACTGAGAAGACATGGGGGATCTGGAGAAAGGACTTTGGCTGGAGAAGGAAGAAGGCTGCCAAGAAGAGCAGGCAGAGAAAGCAAAAGGCAGAAAAAGAGGTGTTCTTATTTCTTGAAGGTACACCCCACTTAAAATGAAATGATTATCCAGAGCAGGAAGAACAGAGGGAGGATACCCTTTAAATAGTCACCATGAACACTGTCACGGGCAAATGTGCAGCCAACAATGGAGGGACAGGTCAGGGTCTAGACTCTAGAAGCTTAAAAGAAAAGGGAGTACCTTCTCTTTTAACAGAACCAAACATGCTGTGCGTATGCTTGTCCCTCACTGGACAGGAAGCTTCTCAAGGCAAGGGCTATGTCTTCTCATCTTTACACCGTTACTCAACTGTGCCTGGTGCAGGTGGCCATGCAATGAAAGTCTGATGAATTAATGTGTGGATAGATGGATGGAGGAATGACTAAAGGATGAATGGCATATGTCTCTAGTACTTTCACTTCTTAGAAAGCAGAGTCCATGTCTGATTACTCTCTGTCTGCTATTGCTGATTCAGCGATGTCCACAGCCTTAGCATGTCTTCCATCTGCCCTAGGACCAGATGGAAGACATGCTAAGCCACCTCAGATATGTGCTGCCTCCAGGGAAGGTCTGACAGGAGCCCTCTGGTGGCCGGCATCACTTGCCATAGCCCTTTCAGGAAAGTCTGCCCCAGGTAGCAGGGCACTGGGGAAGCTGACATAGGAGCCTCAGGCTGGTCACCTTTCCAGCCTCCTCCTGCTGGGCCTTGGGCGGAAGCCAACCAAACACTCCCTTTGCTCTGGGTCTTTGCTGAACCCCCATGCAGAGCCCATCCCTGTTTCCGGGTCACATTTAAACTCAGCCACAGAGTTTATTTCTTCCCATTGAACCGCCACACCACAAACTCGATGGTTTGCCCACAGCAACATGAACACCGACAGAGTCTGAATTAAGAAAAAATGTTGAGGAGATCTATTAAAACTCCCATACTTTCAAGCTCACAGATTACAGTGGCTTTTGTTACTCATTAAAGGAACACCTGACTTCTTTCTTACCTAGAAAAATTAGGTAATCAGCACAGATTAGTTAAGGACTTCAATACAAATTGCATCATTTCCATGGTCATTAACATTGCTGGAATTTATATTTGTTTTCAGTCTAAAAGGCATTTCCCAGGTAACGAAGGAAAACCTTCAAGGGCAGAAGTATCAGGCAAGTAAGATATTTAAAATAAATGAGCCAGTTGTTCCTGCTTCTGCACAGTTGCTTTTTCCATTTCAAGTGACATGGTACTGCGGATCAAAGGGAGACACGCAATGGAGTAAAAGCGCTTTCTCTTCCCCAATATTACTTAGCCATTGATTTACAGCATTTGATAAACCTGGTTGAATTTCTGTACTTCTGTGTAAGTCTCATGTGGAGAATTCCAATTTAGCAATTGTGTATCATGATGATTTATGCTTGTTTTTCCTCTGTGTAACATGGGATTACAAATGAGTAAAGACTCTCTTCAAAGCCTCATTTCTTATGTTCCTGCTGCCGAGAGCAGCGCTGTGGGTGTTCTGCAATGACTGACAGAACTGACATGCATCTCACTTGGAGGGCCTTCTCTTAAAGCTGAGTATGTTGTGTTGTCAAGGGGCTGGTGCTGCCCAGCCCAGGATTTGAACAGCTGTTGTAGGTAACTGCTGTTTCTGAAATTAACATCATTAAGGTCATTCTCTGCTGGACTCCTAAAACACACAAACAAACAGCTGTGATGGGATGCAGGTCCCTCTACCTAGGAATCAAAGCCACTCAGAGACACACTCCCGCCTTCCTCCCACTCAGATTCAACCTCTCCCCAGCATCCTCTGCCACAAGCAGTTAGTAACCCCTGGGCTATAGTTATCAAAGGAAACATGATCAGACAACGCAGCAAGGGAACCACAGATTTTCTGACGTGCCATCAAGGCCTCTCCAAGATGATGATCCATCTCATTCCCAAAACCTGTATACTCGACAACCACTTTGGTCAAAGGCAGGTGGCCATGGCACTACAGGCAACTTTGGCTCAGGCTAAGCTACCCTCCTTCCTGGTCTACCTTCCCTTTCTTCTGACACAAGGCCCAGGTCCTGCCACCTACAGATGGTTTACTGCCACTCTGGCAAGCACCTGAGTACATCTGTGTGCAACACACATGTACACACACACGTGTGTGTTAGGAAAGGAAAGTGTTCCAAGTGCACTAACACTAAAAGAACAGCCTCATAGACTAAGTACCACATTCATCTACAAAATAGGTCTAGGTGAGACTTCAGGGCTAGGTGGAACAGAGCTAATGTGGTATTCTTTTAGGAAAACAATTTGTCTACAAAATTATACATGTTTATTGAGAAAATTTTGAAAACTGTAAAAAGATAAATAGGAAAGCTATATTTACTCATAATGTCACAATCCAAATTAAGCACTACGAAACCTTTTGGTGTTCTTCCTTCTGGTCTTTATTCTATACAGAATACTTACACATATTATCAGCATGTTTTACATATATGTCTACATAAACAAAATCACATATACAGTTTTGCATTCTGTTTTTCACTTTAAAACATCAACATCTCATTAGTAATATTCAGAAACATTTTTAATAAGTTCATCCTATGGAAACCAGATAATATACCTAATAAATTCCCTTATTGTTGGAATCTGTGATGAACATCATTGTATAAAATTCTTTATGTGCTCCTCCACTTAGTTCCTTAGGATAGGTTACTAAAAATAAAATCACTAAGCCAAAAGGTATGACTATTTAAGGTCCTTCACACATATGGGTTTTTTTCAAAGAGCAAATCCACCTAAAATCCCACATGTAGTGGATGAAATAGACACATTTGCCAATAGTGTTAGCATTATAAAATCCTTCTGAATTTGATACTTAGCTAGGGTAGGCTAACTGCTGCAACAAACCATCCCAGAATTTCAGTGGCTTAACACAACAAAAAGTTTTTTGTTCAGTTGACTGTCTAAAGTGGGCTGGCAGGGCCATTCTGCTCCACACAGTCATGCAGGCATCCAGGGACCAAGTCGCTTTTCATCTAGTAGCTCCAGCATTGTCTCCGGCCTCAGAATCCCTGGCTGGTTTTTTCCCATCAATGAACAAACAAGAGAAAAGAGAAATCGTGGCAGATTGAGCTAGCACAGCCGTGGGCAAACTACAGCCCGCGGGCCGGATCCGGCCCGTTTGAAATGAATAAAACTAAAAAAAAAAAAGACCGTACCCTTTTATGTAATGATGTTTATTTTGAATTTATATTAGTTCACACAAACACTCCATCCATGCTTTTGTTCCGGCCTGCCGGTCCAGTTTAAGAACCCATTGTGGCCCTCGAGTCAAAAAGTTTGCCCATCCCTGAGCTAGCAGCTTCATTGCTACCACTTGTGTTCCATTACCCAGCTTAGACATGTAGACATACCTAACTGCAAGAAAGTTGAGAATGTTCTCTGCCTGTATTCCCAGGAGGAAAACTTTGGTGAACACCTCCTGGTACAGGGTGGGCATTCAATGTATTGCTGTAATAGGGGGGGAAAAGGAAGTCAATGTACCCTTTTGATTATTAGTAAAGTGGAACAAATTTTCCTTTTTACTAGCCAAGTTACTGTCTCTTCTTACAACTTCTTTACCAATGTTTCTGTAGTGTTCATAATGTTATGAATTGATTTTTTAAGAGCTCTTTCTAATATTAAGGATACTAACCCTTCTTTTGCCTGAGACCTTTTTTCAAGTTAATTTTTGTCTTTTAATTTTGTTTATAATTTTTATGTAAATAAGTTTTTATTTTATGTCGTTGAATATATCAGTTATTTTCTTTGTGACTTTTCAGATTAACATCACAGAATTGCAAAGCACAAAAAACTGGGAGATTCTCACCCAACTCTCCAATTTCATTATTTTGTATTCATAATTTACAAGTGAATAAATGATACTCAATGAAATAAAATAAATGCTGCAAGGTTTTGAACTGATTAAAGAAAAAGTTAGGGCTAGGGATTTTAAAAATTGATTCCGTGTATAATATGTGACAGGCTATGCCAAACACTTTTCAAAGTTTGACTATGATGTATTATTTTAATTGATTCTCAAGACAATATGAGGTAGATGCTATTGACTTCCCCATTTTACAGAAAAGGAAACTGAGGCTGCAAGCAGTGAAGCAATATGCCTTCATATTGTTACAGAGTTAGTAAGTGGAAGCCCCATGATCTGAACCCAAGCCCACCTGATCACTGGAGCCATGGTGTCACAGCACTACAATGAATGTCCCGCAGGTCTCCTGACACACTGCACCAAATATACAGCCCCAGGAGGGTGCAGCCTGGGCCCTACCCAGGGGAGATGCTGTGCATGAGGTTGTGCTTGGCCTGTTCACTCCTGGTTGGCTTTGGCCTGGAGTCCAGGATATTTTCTCAGTGTCCCCATGTACTTGCCAGTCCAGAATGCATCCCGGCTCAGTGTGCCACAGCCACCATAAGTCAGCCCGCCACACACGCTGCCCTTGGTGCTTCTGAACATCAAGGGAAAGGATTTGCCTTTTCCTGCTCCATTCTGCATTGACATTTGAGTTATGTCATTATTTTTTTAAGCCACAGAAATCTAGTCAATGATCTGTAGCAATCACTGCTGTGCAGGGTATGCCAAAAGGCTCCATATCTCCTTACAGAAGAAAGCAGAAACTTAGCAAATTAGTCTTACTTCCTTGACACAATTCTGTGATGGGCTTGTATTAGGTAAAGCTGAAATCAGGTGCGGTGATTAACAGATTATAATAATGTGAAACAGACAGCCATCTCATGAATTAGGAAACATTTTCAAGGAAATCAAGAGAGGCAAGTCATTGGGGTCAAAGGTCACCCAGAAGTCAAGGGGAACAATAAAAGGCAATCGGGTTTAGTAAGAATAAAACTTCTACCATACCCTTTTTCTTGAACTCCATTGTCAATGGCCATGCAAATCTGTTCTCTTCCTGTCTCTTCTGTCTGCCTGGTTAGTATCCCTGTGACCTAACTCAGGATTAGAAAAATGTCAACAATAACCAAGCCTCTCTTCGATTATTATTTCATGCCGAGGTCTCAGAAACCAACATCTCAAGACCTATCCTCTCATTCAAACTGCTTTCCTGTATCTCTAGTTTCCTCCTGCTGATGGCCCATCCAAGATGAATAATAAAAGGACCAGTTACCAGCTCCACATCAAGTTCTCCACTTGTTGAGGTTTCCTACTTTGGTGGTGGCATCACCATCCTTCCAGTGACTAAAGCTCAACACTTACCTGGGCTTCTGTGATTCCCCCTCCCCTTTGCCCTAGGTCCAGTCTTTTGTCAACACTCAACTCTTCATTTGCAGTATCTCTCAGAAAAGTCTTTCCTCTCCCTCCATTTCTACCAGCCTCATCCAAACCATCATTCAGATCATTACAGTTAGTGTTTCTCTAATTTGCCTATCCACCTCTGTCAAAAATCAGAGGGGCATATTTCTGGCTTCTCTCTTCTGTTCCACTGATCTATGTGCCAATTCCTCTGCCAGTACCACATAGCCTTGATTACTGTAGCTCTGTAAGTCTTAAAACTGAGTAGACTGATTCCTCCTACTTTGGTCTTCTTTTTCAAAACTATTTCTGAAGTTTGACTATGATGTATCTTGGTATGGGTTTCTTTGGGTTCATCCTCTTTGGAATTCACTAAGCTTCTTGAATCTGTAGGTTTGTGTCTTATCCTAACTTTGGGAAGTTTTCAACAATTATGTCATTGAGTGCTTTTTTTCAGTCCCACCTTCTTTCTTCTCCCTTAGGATTTCAAATACACATTACATTTTGTTACAACCCTACAGGTCCCCGGGGACCTGTTCTTTTTTCTTCCCCCAGTTTATTTTCTCTCTGTTGTTCAGATCGGGTAGTTTTTATTGTTATATGTTCAAAATCACTGATTCTTTCCTTTGTCATTTCCATTCTCCTGTTTAGGCCATCCAGTGAGATTTTATTTCAGTTACTGTTTTATTCAGTTCTAAAATTTTCATTTGGTTCTTCTTTATATCTTCTATTTCTTTGCCGAGACTTTCCCTTTTTCTCATTTTTTAAGCATGAATATTGCTCATTGAAGCATTGTTATGATGCTGCATCAAAATTTTTGTCAGATAGTTCTCACAGCTCTGTCTTCTCAGTGTTGACATCAGCTGGTAGTCTCTTGTCATTCAGGTTGAGATCTTCCTGGTTCTTGGTAAGATGTGTGATTTTCAATTAAAACCTAGACATGTTAGGTCAAATGTTATGAGGCTCTGGGTTTGCCTTAAACCTGACAATGCTCCAGCAGGGGGAGGTGGGCCCCACCTCATTATGATCAGGTAGGGATAGAAGTACAGAGTCCCTACTTGACCTCCACTGGCACCAAAGGGGTAAGGGAAACCATCATTACTGTTGAGCAGGGGTGAGAGTTCCAGCTCGAAGTGGTCTCCATTAATACTTTCCCTGGCAGGGAAGGATAGGAGTACCTCATTACTGTGCCTATGGCACCACTGGTGTGGGTGAGGGTGGAGAGAGGGGTCCTGGGTGGGGATACACGGCCTTGCTGGGTGGTGGTAAGAGTCCTGACTCTCCACAGGCATCCTCTGACCACCAGTGGGGAGAGGAGGGATGTCTCAGTGCTGCTGTGGGAGTGAAAATCCAGGCTCCCAGGCTCCCCAACAGAGAAACAGGCTCTCAGAAATGGGCTAGGCTATCACCATTCATTTAGGAATGAAGAATTATGACTCTATGACTCCAGAATAGGTTGCTGCAGGTCAAGTGGCAAGTTAGTGGCAAAGTCATAACTCAACACCCATGCCCATGGCTCCAGGACCACTTGTCTGTGAACCAAAGATTCCTAAAGCACAGGAGAAGCCAGCCCCCAACCCAATATGATAACGAAAAATCTAACCAGCCCAAGGCTAATGGCTGCCTCCCTTCACATCCTGCCAGACCCCAAGGCCAGAAAGCACACAAGGTTATGCACCATCATCCCCTAAACAACACAAACACACGTATACTCAAGACAGACCTTCCATCTAACACACACAGAAAAGCACACTCGTGAGCCAAGAACTACAGCATCACAGTCACCTTCGGGGCTGGTGGTCTTCCATCTGGAGAGGATCCTGGCTTTCCTGCCGTTGGAATCCCTGACACAAAGATCCACCCAGGAACTGCAGAACTCAGGGCAGCCTGAGGCCAAGCTTCCCCCTCCTGGCTGGAGAGCTGGGTGTGCACACCGCTGGAGGTGTAGGCCTGGCCTCTCGTCTGGCGGCCCTGGCTGTTGGTCTCAGCACAGCACTGCTTATTCTCCCCAAGGGAAAGCTGGTGACCCAGGAGAGGAAACAGCCTTTGTTTTGTTTCCATTTTCAAAGGTTCCACTGACTTTAGGGCACGTGGAAAGAACCAAAGTAACAATTTCAAAGAGGCACAGCTTGTTTTGGAGCTGACCAAATACACAGAGTTTTTGGGTGGGGAGTAAAAGAACAAACGTTCATCCTACATGTACCAGTGCCAGACACAAGCCTTGGTGTACCTGCCATGCCCGCCCCTGGCTTTTACAATAAAAATTCCAGGCAGCCAGAATCCAGTTCCAAACCCCTACCATAGGCCATCGGTCTGCTGAGAGTCAGGCAGAGTTGTTAGATTCCAGGATGGTATGAAATAATAAACAGTTTTATGGAATACAATTGAAATTGTGAAATTTAATAAAGTCATTTGATGCCTAAATTTCTAAATAATGTGATTTAAGTTGTTAAATTCATTAAAACAACCCTTTAATGAATTATAAATTGTGTTGAGGTAATTGCCTGTTGGTTATACAGGCTGAGAAATACCCATAATCTTTTGATAGAACTTGTGAATTAAGCTATGTTTTATGAGCTCTGGGACTTCTATGAGTGATTTTATTGACTATTGGGGTATTTTAATGTTCACTCTTTTTACAATTTAAAACAATTTTCAAATATTATAGTCATCTAGACCAGGGATCAGCAAATCCTGGCCAATGGGCCAAACCTACCCCACTGCCTGTTTTTGTTACATTTTCAAATGGCTGAACAAATATCAAAAGACAAAAACTATTTTATGATGCAAAAATTATATTAAATTCAAATTGCAGTGTCCATAAATAAAATGTTGTTAGAATACAGCACAGCCCATCACTCATGTACTGTTTATGGCGCTTTTGTGCTCAAAAGACAGAGTTGATTAGTTGCAACAAAGCCCATACAGCACCAAAGCCAAAATACTTACTCTCTGGCCCTTTACAAAACAAGCCTGCCAACTCCTGATCTAGATCCAGTCTGTCGAATGATGATACCAGACTAAAGCTCACTGAGATGATAGTGCAGCAGCAACAACAACCAACTTGGCTACTGAGCAAGCCAAGTAACCGTCATGCGATACCAAGTAGGCAATTTATAAGCAAACCCACTGTGCAATGTTAGAGCCATCACCCACAATGTGAAAAGCAACATTAAGGCAAAACTCTGACACATTCTGAGAATGTATCAAGCACAAGTGCTCCCTCTTTACGTTTATTCTACAGGGGGTGGGGGATAGTCTGGAATCTGGGTAATGACAGATCATCTGAATCCTGTGAGGTCTTCAAGAATGCAGCCCTCCCTTAAAACAGAACAGCCTTCTACTTTCTTTCTCCCCTTGACACCCCAGATTGTTTCCCTCTGTTAAGGTTGGGGGATGGCCCTAGCCAGTTTGGCTCAGTGGATAGAGCGTCGGCCCGGGTTCGATTCCAGTCAAGGGCATGTACCTCAGTTGCGGGCTCCTTCCCAGCCCTGGCCCTGGTCAGGTTGCATGCAGGAGGCAACCAATCAATGTGTCTCTCTCACATTGATATTTCTCTCTGTCTTTCCCTCTCTCTCTCTCTCTCTCAAAAAAAAAAAAAATCAATGGAAAAATATCCTCGGGTGAGGATTAAAAAAAAAAAAAAAGTTGGAGGGATAGCTCAAGTCTCTCTGAATTCCCATCAATCTCAGTCTGATGCCATTACTGCATAATGTCAATCACATTCATTGATCATCCTCTCTGCCTGCCACTCTAAGGCTGCAGGTCCCCCCAGGCAGAAACACCATCCTCCTTATTTTTAAACTGGATGGACCTTGCAGTACTCATTAAGGCACATAGTAGGTGCTTTGTTTCATTGTAGGAATGACACTATACATATGCTGTCTTCTCTAACTCCTTCCCTAACTCCTCATTTGTACAGTTCACCACACAAACGAGGAAACAAGCTCAAGGCGGTAGCTGTTCAAGCCACACAGGCAATAATACGCGGCAGAGTCAGGACTGGAATTCACAAAGCAGGGTACCTGATGCCTAGTAGAGGCTCAGAAGTATTGGATGCAAAAGAGAATAAGCGCATAGTGATGCCCATACAGAGCATATAAGCACGATCTCAGAAGTTGCCAAGACAGTGAAAGAAGCCAGTCGCAAAAGAGCACGTACTGCATGAACACTGACATAACTTCCCTGTGGGGAACTAAGAAAGGCCCCACCTCACAGCACCTCCTACATCTCTTGCTAGGAGAGGTGCTGAGCTCCTCAGTGTGAGCCTGAGGGAAGAACGGTGCCTACTGAGGAAAAGAAAGGGGAGGCCGAAAACAAGCACCCATTCTGTTTCTGGGAACGCTCACCTGGGCTCCCAGTGCATCTTCCTGCCGAGTTCCTGAGCAGCATTAATGTTAACAGAGAGACTCCTGCTTTTGACCTGGTAATTACATGGCCAAGAACTGAGTTTTCAAAAACAGAATGTGAGATCAGAAGAAAAAAAAAAACTACAGCAAATTGAACATTCATTTTAGTAGCACTAATTTTTTGATCTGGGAAAAACTAGAAATAACTGGATTGCTGACAGTGAGTAGGGAACCCATGATGTAGAAAAATTATGGAAATCGTCATTATGCTTAAAAATGGAAACCCTGACTAGGTCAAGAGTGGGAAATGTTTACACAAAATCATACCAGTACTATATGAAAAAAGACAAATGTGCACATGCTCAAATTAAAATATAGGCAGGTTTCAAGGAGAAGACAGAAGGGTTTAAGCTGTTAGTGTACTATTCATTTATGCGAGGTGGGGAGGAAGGACAAAAGAAGGAAGAAGAGGAGGAGGAAGGGGGAAAGGAAAAGGGAGGGATGGAGAAAGGGATGGAGGATGGTTCGGTAAAATTACATGTACGGTAAAACTCAGATTAAAAAATAACATAGTTGTGGAGTTATAAAGCACACAGTCTTTCTATCAAATACCTTAAGAGTATTTCACTTTTTGCCCAGAAACATTACGATGCATTAACAGAAGTATTTAAAAATGCACAAAACCGCCTCCCCAGGACGAACCCCCATAGCTGTACCAATGGCATGAGCCAAGCACAGCCCAACAGGGTGCCCAGAGGGAAGAGGCTTGGCCTCCCTGCTACTCCCGACCTGGGCACCCAGCCAGCCCCACGGACCCACCTGCGCACGCGGGCAGGGCACTCACCGCACCTGCCCCCATTTTCACATCTGCCCACTCTACACACTGGGCACCTCCTGAGCCGCATCTGTTCTGAGACGGCAACTCCACCCCTTTGCTAAGCAGAACAGTCAGCCTTACCCTTTAATTTAAAAGTGGGAAGTGGTGACACAACGATCAAAAGGAATGGAGTGCTGATACATGCTTCACCATGGACAAACCTTGAGAGTGCTTTTCTTAGTGAAAGAAGAAAGTATGGGGCCAGTCACCAAAGACCACATATTGTATGATTCCATTTACATGAAATGCCCAGAATCCATAGAGACAGAAAGTAGATTAGTGGTTTCCAGGGACTGGATGAGGGAGGAGTGGGGAGTGACTGCTAATGGGTTCTGAGTTTCTTTTTGAGGTGATGAAAATATTCTGGAATTAGATAATGTTGATGGTTGCACAACTTTGTGAATAAACTAAAAACCACTAAATTATGCACTTTAACGTGGTGAACTACAATTGCACTTTCCAGTGAATTACAATTAGACTGAGGCACTCACTGGCTCATTAGTTCCCACCCAGCACATGTTTCGGAGTCAGATGAATTGGAATTCATACCAAACTCTCACATCTACTTGCTGTGTGAGCCTGTGCAATGTCCTTAACGTCCCTGAACTTTGGGTTTCTAGGCTGTAAACTAGGAATAACAATGTCTAGCTCACAGGGGTTGCTGAGAGGATTGAGTAAGTGAATGCAGGACCTGACACGGAACTCTGTACCACGCGCTCCCTCTCCCTGAGCCGGCCAAAAGATCCTTTGAACCTCAAGCAGAATGAAATCCTGGGCCTCGACTAAAACATCATCATTGAAGTCAAGCAGGGCCTGGGTACCTGTCTGCTCTGGAAAAGACACGAAATGGAGCTGGAGGCTGAATGTCAGCACACACCCTACACTGAGTCTTGAAAACCGGCAGGCATGGCTCTGCCTCCAAGGCTCACCTGTGAGCAGCAATAAACTCCCTCAGGCGTCTCAGAGGGCCTCCCTGTCAGTCTGACCTCCTCTCAACCTCTGATAGTGTTACTATTATTAGCTCCAAGCAAGGATGAGGCAAAGGGGACTCAGAGAAACCAGAGAAGGAAACAGGGCTTCAATTCACATCCAATTTTTAAAAACTTTTTAAAATTTACTTTCTCAAATAATACATTTTGCTTTCAAAAAGTTTACACAGTTAAAAGTGAAGCACATGTCAGCAGTATCTTTATAATACTAAAAAACTAAACCAAAGACTTTATTTTCTATTTAAACACCTCCAGCCCCCACCTAAAATGCTGTTATGAGCCGTATTGTAGGAAGGGCTGTCTCCACACTCCCAGTGTGGCTCTCAAGGCAGCTGCCCTCTCTGCCCTCAGCCGCTTCACTCGGGCTGCCAGGGCACAGGGAGGCTGGCACCAGGCAGAGCTGATGTGGAGGTGGCCGTGCCACAGAGGCCCAGGCAGGCATTAGTCCACCAGATCTGGCCCCCAGGCATGGAAGCCAGGGCAAGGGGCAGGCAGTAATAAAAGGGCAGCTGGAGGCCAGGGAGCCAGCAGCAAAGGGAGGTGGGAAAGGGACCAGAATTCCAGGCATGTGAGGGTCAGGGGTCAAACAAGCAAGATCAATCAAAGAGTAGCTGTCAATTCACCCTAAGCAAGTCTTAGAGGGGGGAGGAGAAGCTGCTTAGATCCTTCCCAAAGATCTGGTCTCAGATCTTAGGTGGATAAGTGAGAAAAATGACAGCTCACATTCACCTCCTTTTAAGCATTTTACATTGTCATGAATCACACCCATTTCACAGGCCGGAAAACTGCAGCACAAGAGGTTAAGGAGACTGTTCAGTGACACACAGCACGGGTGGAGCCAAGGACTGAAGTCAGGCTGCGGCCTCAGAATCACGGGGCTGCTGCCAGCAGGAAAGAGTGCCAGACTCCCTCTTTTATCTTCCTGGAAACGACAGGTGGTCAGAGGCTCTGCGTTTCAGGAAAAGTCTGTTTGGCAACTACAAATTTGTAACTTGCTGCTATGATCAAAGCAGGGAGAGCAGCCTCCCAGCAGTCTGTGTACCCATTTTCTTAAGAAATTCATCTCTCTTGACTGAGCTCCCAAGAAAAATGGTTAAGTTCAAGACAGGGTTTGTCACCCAGCCCAGCCCAGCCGTCCTGTGGCTGCATCCGTGCAGCAACTCCAAGGCCAGGCTCCCCTTCATCAGAAGCCTGCAGATAATCCCCTCGCCATTGCCCCGCTGGGGCTCCAAGGCCCATGGCCTAAAGGGTTAACCATCCCATTTCCTCCTTGTCTTTCAAACCTTAATCCCCATCCTGAGCTGGGTGCATTCCAAGCCCACCTGGAACAGGTCAAGACGAGCCCGGCCATGGCTGGCCCTTCATTTCCCCTGGCAGGAGATTAGATGGGGCGCCCATTAATCACTCATTACTTGGGTCCTCGATGCTGGCCAGCCCTCAGGCAGCCAGCCAGCTGCCTGGGAGGGTGGGGCAGGCACCACCCCTGCCCAGCGCAGGTCCTGGGCCTCCCAGTGCCACCCTTTTGGGACAAGATACCACAGTACAAGCCTGGCCCTCTACCATCTGGACCATGTCCAAGAGGAGAGGGGTTAAAGGGCAACACTACCAGGGTACCACTAAGCAATCAGTTTCAGCATGGCACATCAGAGGGCACTATGCATTGTGCAGTTAGTTGAAAGATTAGGTAAAAAGAAGACATAGGTAGAAAGAGACCACTGTCCCAGGACAACTAACCATTAATAAAGAAAACTGCTGCCCACTGCTTCTTAAATTCTTGGAGGAATCTGAAGAAAAACTGGAGAGAGGAGAGGATGTTGACTGGAGAATTCTTTATTATTATTACTGCACAGCTAGGACTGTTCATTTGCTGGGTTTCCATATAAGGTTGCAACAGTCAGCCCTTTAGACACAAAAATCCTGAACCTGAGGGGGCCTAAGATTATATATTTTTTTACAGCACAGATATTGAACACCAAGATCCTGCCACGCACTGACCAGGTACAGAGTAGATAAGAGAAATGGGATGAGAACAGACACTGAGCACCTACCATCTGCCAGGCATTTGCCTAACGCTCTGCATGCTGTGCACTGGTCCCTACACACCCTCCGGGCTTTGTCCATTCCTTTGTTACAGTTGAGGAAACAGAGGCTGGCGACTGGAGAGGGGCAAAATAAAGGCCTCTAGAATGAAGGATACCTGTCAATCACCAGACCCCATGCTAGTGCCACTCACCACACCTGGAGGGCATGGCTGGCAAGGTGTGGTAGGCCCTATTTGGGGAGTTCTAGCCCATTTCTCGCCCCAGGAAAGTTGAGGCTCCCAAAAAACCCACCCTGATCCTTCTCCCTCAGCACTTGCTCAAGCCCAGGAATAAATTCACAGTGAGCCTGATGGAGGCAGGACTTCCACGCCTGCTCCCATGGGGGTGTGGGGAGTGTGCTTTCAGGGTTGCACTGAAGACCCCCTTCACCAAAAGAGGGCTCTCCACCTGGCCTGGGCCACGATGTCCTTGCTCACCCCCTTTATCAAAGGTCCATGTTAAAAAGGAGCATGCTACCTGGGGAAAAGTGGCTTATGAACTGACCACCTGACACTAGCCCCTCATTGTAAAGGCAGCCCAGGGCAATGGTCCTCAACCTGAACCTGCAGAAGAACCACCTGAGACAGTCTTAAAAATGCCAACTCCTAGGCCCTGCCTCCACCCTAGAATCTGTTTTGTTTTTGTCCCCCCGCCCCCCCCTCCTCTCCTCACCCTCTCACTCCCGCCAGATCCTAACTCTGATTCAGATGTTCTGAAGAAAACACTTTCAGGAAAGAATGATATACTGGAAAGAGCACCAGACTTAGAGATCTGGGTTCTAAGATTTAGGTTCAAAACCTGAGTTGTTGACGTCAGGCAAGTAACCGGACATTAGCATTCATATCCTTATAAAATACGAATGCTAATGTCTCCGTCATAGGTTGCTGGGAAGATTAAAGCACCAAGTACAGAACACAGCCCTGCTCATTGAACATAACCTGAATGAGTTCATCAGGCCAGTGAGGCTCCAGAAACCAGAGAAGACAATTTTGGTGAGTTGGAGAAAGAAGAGAGGGCAAAACAGGCCCAGGAGATGAGGGGGACCCTGAAAGGGAGCAAGAGTCAGAAGAGGCTAAAGCCAGAGCCTCCCACAAAAGCCCCCCATACCCAGCATCAGCCTGTGTTAGCCTGTATCATACGTTAGCTTTTAACAAAACATTTCTAATCCATTTTTTTCAGAGAAGATAGCCAATACATATACACATGCAGCCTTTATATCCACATATACATAAATATGTGGATACAATTCTGCGTACACACACACACACACACACACACACACACACACACACACACGGGAAGATAAAAGGGAGGAAGTGTGGAGAAAAGAGGAGAAAGATGGGAGAAGTGAGATGGCAGGTCAAACCCAGTCAAGTCACAGTGTCGAGTTTGCTGTGCTGGCGATGTGATACCCCCTTGGAGAGGCCCAAGGAGAGACCAAGGTACTGCTTGCAGAAGCTTCAGGGTGTCTGGGAAGATGGGGCTCGCCCACTAGGACATGTCCAGGCTGAATACAGAGTCAGTGCAAATAATGCAGGAGCGTACAGAGGGGATTCAGGGGGTGGGGGGCAAGAAGGCTGGGATTCACTTCTTGGCAGGGTCTGGATTAGTTGAGGGGACATCTGAATTTCTGAGCCACAATAAAGAGAATGGGTAAGAGGAGTGAAGGGTTTCAGGCAAGAAAGAATTGGGGTGCTCTTGGATCAATAAAGCAGACTGGAAATTAAGCCAGTTTTAAATGCCCCGATAAAGAATGACCTTGGTTCAAGCTGTCCATAAAAGTACGTTCATATCTCCAGGGCTTTGCTCAAGCTCTTCCCCCAACAGGAATTCCTCCTCCTTCCAGCCTTTTCCATCTCCTTGAAGTCCTCCTCATGCTTCAAACCCAGCTGTAACTTTCCTAGCTCTTCCCGTGCAGAAAAACAGTCTCCCTTATCTGTGCCTCCTTGATGGTTTGCACACCCCCAATATTCTGCATTGTTTTGTGGTTATTTCTTTATGTCTCTTTCTCTCCCAGGTGGCCATTAATCATCTGCTAGCCTGTCAACAAACTGAGGGCAAGGATATTGTCTTGTTCTTCCTGAAGCTCCAGCATATAGTAACAGTCCCTGGCACAGCAGATACTCAGCATATCTGCTGGAGACAAATTAAACAGAAATGAATATGGGGGTTGGGGTGGAGGGCCGATTTTGATTTCTTGAGAGGAATGATGTGGTGAAATCAGAATTTTAGGAATATTAATCTGTCAACATAAAAGAAGATGGATTAAAATGAAAAAAAGAGACTCATGGCCAAGAGTCAAGAGAGGAGATTGTCACTGTAATTTGGACATAAGTGGGGGCAAAGGGAATGGAGACAGGAAAATAATTTTCTGAGATATCACAAAAGAATGCAGAAGGGACTTGGTAATGAATGAGCTATAAACGTGGGGGATAAGTGGGGGGTAGTCTGGACCACTCAAATATTGAGACTCCTGGACAACTGGGAGACAAGTGAGAGAAAAATGTGGGGGATCAAGGAGAGGGGTGATGCCTGGCCTCTCTCTAGGATAACAGATTGCAATTACAAGCATTTCTCCGCAAAACAAAGAACAAATCCCACAACACCTCCAAATCACAATTTCTAACTCTGATCTTACTCCCCAACTCTGGCTTGTATTTTATTTATTTTTTTCCTAGCAGTCATTTAGAAACATTTCTTCATGGCGGGGGAAACTGAGATAAAGATAAGACCCACCTGGTGCCCTGTTCAGTGCTGGGCACGGACGAGCCCACCAGCCCTCCCGCGGAAGTCCAGTGGGATGCATGCTCACTCAGTGTGCGCTCCAGTGTTCCGATCGCCCACTCTTCCTTCCCGTGCCCAACCTCTGGGAAACCCCTGTTCCAGCCCTGCAACGGTTTATAGGAAAGTCCCAGGACTCCTGTCTGCTTCCTCGCATTAATTCAGGGCGAGGATTTTGTTTTCTAAAGGAATCCAACTATGGTGCCAACAAAAATCTATAGGAGTTGAGGAGTACTGTATTTAAATCACGTTCTTAAAATGTTTGCTTCTTTGTATATTGAGACCCAGTAAGATCCTATTATCCCAACCACTTCCTCGCCTTTATCAATGAAGTAGAAGACATGTACAGGTTATGCAAGCTTCAAGAGCCGTGCAATTTTGAAAATCTTTACACTATTGTGTGCCTGGATTAGCGGAGGGGACTGCTGGACAAGATAATTCTGTAGACCTCTCTTGGGTCTCTATTTCTCTTACTCCAAATTCCAACAGGCATCTCATGATCACTCAGCTCCCCAGGTCCAAGATTTCAGATACACTTACTGCCTGCAAAAGGGAAAAGCGCTGGCGGAGGGGTCACAGAGGAGACAGGAAGAGATCCAAGTATGGTGGAGGCTGGGGGGCGGAGGGGAGGGCGCGTGGACTGCTGAGGAAACACCAGACCTACACATTCCAAATGCTAAGTGGGCCTGCGAACGCCCTGAAAACCCTTCCCAAGTTAGGGCTAATGTTCTTTCAAGAAAAAGAATGAACTCCCAGGTCCCTAAAGCCCCAGGGTGAGCCAGCTCTGGAACAGCTAATTCTAAGAGCGCACCGAGGGGCTGCAGGTACGTGGGCTGCACTTGGGGACGCGTCGGGAGTCGGTGGGAAAAAGCCATCCACTCCGACTCCCACTGGCTCCGCGTCGCCGCGGCTTAGCTGAGACACACACGGATTCGAGGCTTCCTAGAAAACGGCGTGGCCAAGGCCGCGGCTGCAGCTCGACGCTCGCCGACCCAGACTCGACCAGCTCAACTCTCAGGCGGCGGAAGGAGGGAGGCGAG
>NW_005362075.1:137856-159931 GCF_000412655.1 Myotis brandtii
CTGGCTCGGAGTTTGCGATCCGGAGAGCCTGGACCCGCGCTCGCTGTGTCCCGCCTCCCTCCCCCATTCGCGGCCTCCTGCTGTCATCTGGAGCCGCTCCTGCCGCCCCCTGGCGGCCGCCTCGGGAAGGACAGGCCCCAATTCACCCCTGGGACTCCTGAGGGTCCCCTTGCAAGGATGAGCAAGGAGGATCGTTGGTACTGTCCCAGACTCTAGAGTCTGGACAGAGGCAAGGAGGACAAGAAGGTGGCGAGAGTGGTCGTGGCTGGCCAGGACTAGTGAGACCAGTAGATGAGGTAAGGCCAGATGGTGGAAGGTCTTGAATTCCATGTGAATCTTATCCTGAGGTCTGTGGGAGTCATGGAAGGACTGAAGCCCGGGAGGAACACGGCATCCTCGGGTTTTGGAACAACCATTCTGGCTGCAGCAGGATAGGCCTGTGACTGAAGCAGGGAGCCAGCAAGAAAAATTATTCTGTAAATCAGAGCAGAGAAGGCAGTGACGGTAAGGATAGCGAGGGATAAGCCCTTGTCTAAAGAGCATGCACAGTCACACTCCCCGGCATATTCACACACAAGAGGAGCCTTCTGAATGCAAGAGAAAAAGACAAGAGTCCTCCAAATTCGACCTGGGGCTGGACAGCATGGGAGAGAGAGAAACTCCCTGACAGGAGCATGGCTTCTTGTCTTATTCAGGGTAAAACTTCGGGAAGAAAAGAACTGCCACAACATCATCATCGTCCTCATCCTCACCATCCAACTGTGATCTGTATATCCAAGCCCCTCTTTTTACTAATTTGGAAATTGTCCAAAAGAGGGCATGATCAAAATTACACAGCTAGATGGTGGCTAGTTAACTGGAGCCCACGTTTCTTGACTCCTGATGCAGTACTACATCCTTTACATTCAAACAGAGGTGTTTAGGGCTAGTGAGGTAGGAAATAGAGTGACAGAGAGGAAGTGTCCCTCCTCTCCAAGGAGGGGAGGGTGGCCTGAAACGTTGGAAGCGGCTGTCCAGACACAGGCAGTCTCCCTAAATATGAGTCACCTGTGTGTTTATCACTGCCTCCCAAGTCCACCAGCAGGAGTTGTTTTGAAAGTGCAGGTACAGGGTGGACAATGAAGGCAGTGATAGAAGGCAAGCTGCCTGCCCCAGAGCCAGGCCAAGCCAGGGATGGGTGCCATGTATGGGGGAGAAAGGAGAGCAACAGGGCAGAGAACTCTGAGGGGGCGGGGGGGAGTGAGGAGGGTGAACAAAAGAGAAAGTGGCAAAGTTAGGCCAATGAAAGAGAATCAAATTTGAGTGCTGACTACTGCCCCAGAGCCTGGGCAGAGCCAGTTCTCACTGATTCACTGGCTCAAATGGGTTGAAATAATTCCACACTCGATCAAACAGATTCTGATTGCAGGCACCTGGTGTGAGTGGGATTAAATTAATTCTGAGTGTCACAGGTCCCATAGGTCCAGGTTAAGTGGATCTAACAGTTCTAGTCAATTCTGGCCAATTTAAGCCATTTAACATGATAGAAAAATAATACAACATCTGAGTGTACTCAAAGCCATTGAATTATACACATAAAAATGGTTAAAAGTATAAATTTTATGTAATGCATATTTTACACAATTTTTAAAAAGAAAGTAAAACTTACAAAAACGTGTTTGAATTGAATTGATTTATCAATTCATTTAAGAGATATGTACAGAATACTGAAAAGGGCTTGGTGTTAGGAAGTAAAAGTGAAATGAAAAAATTTTTCCACTCCAAAAGAAGCTCAGAATAAGGTGAGGAAGTTGTCATATAGTCAGGAAATCATACTAGTAGGTGGTAGGTATACTTGGGGATCTGCAGAAGCACCTGAGAGCTCACAGGAAGGGAGGGGGAATCTGAGATGTCCCTCCTGAGCTGAGTTTCAGAGGATGAGGGGAGTTCATCAGGCAGGGCTTGTGGGTCTATTAGTTTTTTTTAAAAAAAAATCACCTAATTTTAGATTTACAGACAAGTTGCAAAAAATAGTACAAAAAATTCCCTTATATCTCCCACCCTTATATCTTCCCCTAATGTTAACATATTACATAACCAAAGTGTACTTATTTATTGACCAAAATTGATCCATCTAACCTAGGCTGGCTCTTCAGAGCTGCTTCTGGTCCACTTCAAATTGCTTTGACCATATTTTGTTTACAGATACACAGAATGTTCATTTGAAGTCAAGACTATATTGCAAAATCTGCTCACATTTTACATGAAAAGGTATTTGCATTGCATATAGGCACCTGTGTATTAACTATTAAAAACAAGTTTTTAATCTTTCAGTCCTGGTATGTTTCTACTTTTATCCAAATGTGTATGTATGCATGAGTCAGATCGGCAGGATTCGGTCCCACGTATGAAAGGAGCTACTAACCCTCAGCAATAGAGAGGACAAAGAAGGGTGGGTGCCTCAGATCACAGAGGCCACCGCATGGTGCCTCCCTGGCGTGTCAGTGTCTTCTATGCACAACATCTTGGCGGGTGGGTGTTAGTTACCCTGTTGCCTATCTCAGTGCATACTGTCGTGGGAGGCTCTCTATTAGAAAGCCCCTTACCATTTGAACTGAAAACTTTCTCCTTGTGACTACTCCCCAATGGCAGACAAAAAGCGTAACTTGCTGCATGTGTGAGCTCTTATATGTGGGACAGTCCTAGCTCACACCTGATTTCCAGGTGTAATTACTAATTTATGATTAATAGTGCCCCCGTCACTCTGTTGTCCCAGTTGAGATGCTACATGATCTGGTCCTCCGTACAGAAGACTTCCACCACCCGCCTCACTGAGGCTGCCCCCTGTGAGGGCCCAGTCCCAGCGTTCGGCCAGGCCTCCTGAGGGTGCCCCGCCTCGAACAGAATCAGCATACCGTGAGGGTGCCCAAATGCTGGAGGCTGCTGAGAGACCTTCCTGGGATTTCAAAGCAGGGTGTGAACAGGCCACAGGAGAGCAGCGTGGGACCCCGGACCCATGTGGGGACTTGTGAGTCACACACCTTCTTCAGGAGGAAGCACTGACCCCAGGGCCTTTCACCAGCACAACGTTTCTGGGGCTGAGAGTCCCAAAAATTACACTTTGAAAAACACTGCTCTGCATTCTCGACAAACACTGGTGTTTTCATCCTAATGGCATTTCAGGGGGCTGCGTCCCAGCAGGGAAGGAAACCCTTATATTATCCCGATTTTGTTAATGTTTTGGAGGCGGAAGGGAAACAGACATGTATTCAAACCCCTAATTTCAGGCTCCAGCAAGGTACTAGGATCCATCACAATACTTACAGATTGTTTCATTTTCTTGGTTGTAACCTTTGTAGCTTGAATCCAGTGAATAATAAGGAAATAAGGGAAGTGCAACACAACCCTTTAGAGCTGGTAAATTTGTCATTGTTTTAAGCAGTTTCTAAGCTCCCAGGGTGAGTTTCAAGAAGCAGGTTGCCTCCTTAACTCAGTTCCTTCTCTTCCTACTCCAGAGCCAATGGAATGTTGACCTCAAGACTGCTCTGTGCCCCTGCCTGGGGCTGGCTCCCTGCTGGACCTGTGATCCAGGACCAGGCAGAGAATGGAAATCTGCAATCACCACTCCAAGGGCAGAAGCAGAATGGTTTCTAGGTGGAAAACCAAGGTTTCCCATGAAGTGTTAGAGCCTCAAGCTACATTTCAGGTTCCAATTCTCATTAGAGCTTCACTCTCATTCTTTCTTGCCCTGTGTCCAGTCAGCGAAGATAGAAAATGTCATGTTACCTTGTACAAGACAGCTTTTGGAATCCCAAATATTCAAATGATTTCTCTTTTACCTCTTTGCAAATGATAATACCCACCGCGAAGAGGCATCACCCAGAGGGCAGCCGCCCTCACGAGGAGTAGCCACGCTGAGCTAGTTGGAAGGTGGACATGGTGGCCTCCAGATTCTCAGGCTTCCTATCTCCTGGTGATAATTAACCAGGTGAAGACAATAGCCATCTTTGGAATAAGTCCATTTCCAAGTGCCTGCCTCTCTCAAACATAATGGATCATTCACTCATCTTTATTGAAGCCAACTATGAATGATTGAAGGGAAGATGAGAATTGTTAACCAGAGTCAAAAGGGGTGGTGTAGGAGAGACCAGTCTAGACAGAAGGACGCACACGCGCAAAGGCCATGAGGGGGGCCTGATGCACTCAGAGAGCACAGGAAGGGCTGTGTGGCTGGGGCTCAGAATCCAGGACGGAGAAAGGAGGGAGGTGCCGGGAGCAGGAGGGCGTGATCTGACTGTGTGGAGCCTTCCCGCCATGACTAATAATCCTTTGACAACCACAAAGGCATGGACATGTCCCATCAGAACAGATACAAGCCATAGGTGGAAGCAGGGTTCCGGAGCCCCCTGCTGTGCCAGATGCTGGATTTGGGGGAGATCCGAGGATCCCAGAGTGGAAGTAGTGAGGGCAGCTTGGGGCAGGGGCTGTTAGTCGACCAATACGGAAGTATATCATTTTGTAAACGATTGGAAAAACTGTTCTGTGCAAATCTGTTAAAAGTCAGTGATGCTTATGGCCATTTTTGCGCATTGGGTTGTTTTCAAATGAGCAAGAGGAAGCCTCTGAGGAGTTTACCTGGAAGCTAACATGATCAGATCTGTGTTTATCCAAAGGGAGAGGGGGAAAAACATCCCTTTGTTATTAAGGGAAAAAGAGGTAATACAAAAACATCATTCCACAATTCTTTTGTAATGAAAACAATAAATGCAAAATAAAACAACCCCATCACCCCATCGTTCTAAAAGAACACCCTGTGTTTGCCTTCCCTGCTTCCTGGGAGACTCCTAATAAGGTCCCGTCCCTCACCGTCCCCAGCTGCCCTCGTGACAAGCACTGCAAGCAGGGGTGAGAGGTCTCCCGCGGGAAGCAGGGCCTCCCTTTGAGACTTAATCAGCTTACACTGTGCCTGAAATTGCTGTCACCTTGGCCTCTTTGGCAATTTTCCCTCTTTAGTAAACTGGCTTTAGTGTTGAATGAATTCGTTTTTATAAAGTCTCAGAGATACCGCATATCTAGTGAACACTGGCCAGGTATGATTTGTGTATAAACCCAGGGCACTTCAGACCACGAAGGCACGCAGTCTCCAAGTTCATTGCTTTTGCTTGCCCGCTCACCTTTGTCTTGCCTCTGTTTTCAGTGTATAGAGGACCTACTGTGTGCCAATCGTGAAATCTTGCCAGACTTTGCTGCCAAGATTCTGTGGGTCCTACATTCCTTTCTTTCCCTTTAAGGTTTCCTGTCTCCCTTCTCTCTGCATGATGGTGGAGTCCTCTACTCACGAAAAGCAGTTCAGTGTGGAAAAAACGGCCGTGAGTGCCCCAACCACCATGCGGGCATCACCGCTCCTAGCCCCGCCATCGAAGAAATCCCCAAATGTGTCTCCTGGCCTGTAAACGGAAAGAACATGTGTATTCCTGTTGGAAGGAAAGGGGACTGGCTCACACCAAGCGTTGAAGCCCCTTCCAGCTCTCAGATCTGTGACTCTCAGAAACTGCAACAGGAAAGTTATGCAGCTCCTTCTGGATCCATCTGGGGAAAGATGACATACACAGAGAAGTATGTGACTTCTCTTTTTAAAAATTTCAAGCTGCACTTGAAATGGCTGCTTTCACACCCTGTAATGTAGAAAATGACCACGCAACTGCAGTGCCACATCACGGCTTTGAGGGAAAACTGCCCGCGGCCACGTCCTGAGCGGTTCAGACTCCCTGGGACGGCCCCTCTGCTCACTCACTGGGGTCGGATGAGACAAGGCCTGCTGCGTGGGCCAGCCCTGCGGTGGCTCCTGTGTTCCTCCAGAGTCACTGCCAGCCAAAAGCTGCAGGATCCATGTCCATGCCAGCTTCTTCCCACGTTCATTTTCCCCTATTTCAAATCATGGAATTCTAGCGGTGAGAGAGAGCATCTCCCCTTACACAGGTAAGGGGTGGGGGTGAGTCCACGGGTGGAGAAAACGGGGGTCTTGTGCTGTCAGAAAGAGACATCGAAACCACTAAGCACATCTTGAGGTTCAAATCTCTTACGCGTTAAAGCTGAGGACTTCAGGCCCTACTCAAAGCATATTTAACCTATTCACCTTATCTTTTTCCTTCGTTGGGGTTAAAACAAAAACACTGCTGCCCTGGCCAGTTTTGCTCCGTGGATAGAGCATTGGCCTGTGGACTGAAAAGTCCCGGGTTCGATTCCAGTCAAGGGCACATAACAGTTGCAGGTTTGATCCCTGGTCCTGGTCAGGGCAGGTGCAGGAGGCAACCAATTGTTGTCTCTCTCTCTCTCTCTCTCTCTCTCTCTCTCTCTCATCGATGTTTCTTTCTGTCTCTTCCCCACCTTTCCACTCTCTTTAAAAATTAATGGAAAAATATCCTCAAGTGAGGATTTAAAAAAACAAAGCAAACAAACAAAAATACTGCTGGGTCTCCCTCATGGGCTTGTCCGGAGGCTCAGCCCGGCACATGGACACAAGTTTCTACTACTACCCACGCCTCTTTCCAGAACTCTTCCATGCATCTCAGGTCTGTTCAGGAAGAGTTCCGAGACCTGAGAAGCATTTCTACTCAAGTATTGGGGGACTACCATCTCCCAAGCAGCGGGGCGACTGCCTCACCTTTGTATCTGCTCTTGCAGCTGCTCTTGTAGCCATCAGAGAGCAAGCAGTGTGAAGGCGGGCGGCTTTACACAGGCAGAGCTACCCCACCTTCCTTGCTATGGCAGCCTGAAGGGCAGTTCCCAGGAGTTGGAGGGCAGGTGGAAGGGTGCAGAGTAGAGTGGACAGGAAACTAGATGTGATTCAGAAAAACAACAGCAGCTGGTGTTACTCTGCTTTCGCCGTGGGACCTTGAGCGATCACTCTGAGCTTCAGCTTCCTCACCTGCAGAGCGGGGCTAACATTCACTGCCGACTTGTGCTCAGTGGGGAGATGGGCAGGGAGCGCCCTCATGCCCTCTGTCCTCCCTCTCAGAGCTCCAAGTCACAGGGAAGGCGGGCTGTGTACTTGGTCGGTCCCTTTTGTCTGATTAGCTATGTTGTCATTCTTTCATTGTCATGCGGACGTTCCAAAGGATGAATGAAGGGTATGGGATCAAGCAGAGAACAAACATAAGCAAGAACAAGTGTGCTGATTAAGACACACACTTCTCCTGACCGGCCTAGGAGTGGAAAATACCACACAGTGGGAAAGAAGCCAAATCACCTTGACATGCAATTGGATATTGTGGGGTGAGGGGTGGGGAAATGGCAAAGGCCTGCCTGGCTTGTTTCATGTTTTATTTTTTTCTTTTCATTTCTCTCTCTCTCTCTCTCTCTCTATGTTTTATTTTTCATTTTCATTTCTCTCTCTCTCTCTCTCTCTCCTTTCTTTTTGCTGAAACAGATTGTTGCAAGGAGAGAAAAGAAACTCATTTTCACAAAATTAACTTTAATTGGAGGTCAAACGTTTTACTTGTCAGCATCTGAAGTTCCCTTGAAGCTAATAAGAACCATCTCTGTACAATGGTTTCATGAAGAGGAGACATCTGAGCTGTGGAAGATACATAAGTTTTACAGCCTAACAGATGTGTGCCTGCACCCTCGCTCTGCTAACTTATTAGCTGTAAGACTTTGGAAAAGTGACTTATTAGAGTAAGTATTTCAACTCTAGGGTTGAGATAACAACTTAAGGAAATGGTCTGGGTAGTCATTACTGAGGGTCGCCATTTCCTCCTTAGGGACAAGAGAGGATTTAATTTCCCTGTCCCTGGGAAGTTAAAGGTGGCTATGTGACTTTCTTTGGCCAATGGAAGGTGAATTCTCCTTTTAAAAATAAAAATAAAAAAAGGAAAAGACCGAAAAGCTTGCAGATGTTTAAGAATCTACAAATCATCATGTTACATTTCCATTGGTGCTATGATTATGGAAGCTACTGCCAAGATGTAGCTTCAGTTAGCCTGGTTCTCAGAGGTCTGTGGTGAGCAAAGCACCCACCACTCCTTGCTGTAGGTATAGCATCTTTTGTTGTGTTAAGCCACTGAGATTTGGGTTTGTTTGTTATTGCAGCAAAACCTAGGCATACTATGACTGGTACAGTGGTGGTTACAATAAAATGTGATGGTGCTTGTAAATACCATTTGGCAGTGGCAACGTGCTTGAAAAGCTTTGTTATTCCACTACACAGAGGCAACTGTGCTGATTAATGGGCTCAAATTAAGGGGCAACTTCTTGCACAAGTCAGGCAGGCTTTCAAAGGCTGCAACTCACTCCAGACTGTTTGTCTTTACCCAGGGCCAGAATCAGGAAAATCCTGAAAAATCTCCCCTAATAGATCTGCCGGGATGACCTAAATGCCACCTCTGCCTTAGAAAAAGCTCCAGTTAAAGGGCCAGTCTGTGTCCTGAAAGGGGGACTGCTCTGGGGAAATTGCCAGGCTCTGAGGTGGAGAGATAGATGCTAAGGAATGGGGGGAGGGGGGGAGGACATGGTCGCCGGAGGGTCTGGAAGAGCAGCATCTAGAACCAAGGCCTGCATCATGGTGGGAAGTCCTTGGCAATGGAGAGTTTAAGCACACTTCTGCACATGTCCCTGTCTCTCCTCTCGCCACGCTATGTAGTCTATCCTCCCAGAATAATTCTTTTCCTCACACTTCCACAACAACTTCTTGGGAGTCATGCTTTGTGCCACCAACTCTAACCTCAACTCCAGGGTCCCATTTCCTGGAAATGTTGGCAGTATCTTCAAGTCAATGTGTCATGGATAGAACATATCACCTCCCACCTCACCACCACCAAAACCATGTCCCATTCCTTACTCCATATCTGGATGCTGGGGAAACATCTTCCCAATCACTCAAGCTCAAAATCACACAGTTTTTATGGCCTTCTTGGAACACTCTTTTTTCCATTAATGTGAAAAGGAAAAATGCAGACAAAACAAATAACATAAGGTATTATTTGGGCCAAGTGAGGTTGTGATTCAATCTTGGTGTGAGTTTATTGCTTTGAAAATTTGTCTTGAGGGGAATGTCTCTGATAGTGGAGGTATGATGTGGACTGCCTAACTCTTTCAGGCCATAGTAAAGAGTTGTTTCTGGTCAATGAAATTTAAAATGAAACTTTTTTCAATAAATTTCATAAACATAGACTAAGATCCCATTTCCCACTTAGCCAATGACCAATGATTTAAAAAGCAAAATGAGATGTGAATTCCAGAAAAGATGGGATAAGAAAGGACACACTAACTGCAACTATAAATCCTGGACAGATGGATGGAGCAGCTCTCTGAGGACTCTGAAACATAAATTGTAGCAAGCAGATTAGGGAAGGAAGACAGAATGCAAAGTCCCACTAGCCCAGCGGTGGGCTTGCCATTTTTTCATTTTTTATTTTTTGCTTCAGAGTTGTCCAACCTGGACTCAACGGAAGGCAGAAACTCTGCAGTGTGCACCAGGGCAGAAGAAGCTTCCAGAGAAGCCCTCTTTTTCTGTCCAAGAAACAAGAAAGGGGACTGCTAACCGTCAGAGAGATGGGGGACATCCTCTGGCTTTTGTTTCCCTTCTTTCCAGCCTCTGGGCACAGGCAACGCTGTGGCTTCAGAGGCGGGAGTGGTGGGGGGAGGGGGCAGACACCTAACACTCTAGGGGAGGGGATCTGCTTTAAAATGGGCAAAGCTGGTTTTAATCTGCAAGAGCAAAATTATTGAAATTAGATGTGATTTGAACCAAGCTACTTTGACAAATGCCACTTTAAACTGGTTTCATTCCATTAGAATCTGTTTGCTCTGCCAGGAGTCATTTCACTATTTTGTTTCTAATGTGAAGCAGTATCACCTGGCTGAACCCAGTTTCCTTCTTCTCAATGGTTATGACTCCATCCTGTTGATCTGACCCAGTAAGAACAAGTCAGAACCAGGCTTATCTGGTCTCAGTCCGATGAATTGCTCTGAACCTGGTCTGTCCCAGGTTGCAATGGTTTATTCCCCTTGAGCTGGCTGTACACAACTTGGTCCAGGAAGGTTGGATTTGACCTGGTTAAAACCAATTAAAAACTGATTTTAGCTGACCTGGAATCCATCTGCTATTTTGAGAACCAGTTGGTTTCTGTTAGGAACCTGACATTCAGAAATGGCTTGGCTGGTCTGAGCCCACTGTGAGCCACACTGACCCGGATGAAGTTGGAACTCTTCAGTCCGGTCTGAAACACTAAAAAAAAGGGCGGAGGGGTGCAGAGGTTAGGGCCTAAGAGGGGTGAAGGAGGAAAACAAGGTATTACATCTACTCTCTTCTACATATAGGTCAGTATGGAGGATCAAGGTCCCAGAGAGGTAGGAGAGTATAGAATGGAGGGATTGGGTCAGAAATCAAGTAGGGACAAACTTGTATTGTAATTAAATAAGGAGGGGAAAGAAATTATATGGATGTGGTAAATGTTAGCTTTAATATCATATGAAGGAAATCTTAAATTTTAGAATAGTAACTTTGGTTAAACAATTTATGTATTCTTTTGACAAGTCTATCAAATTTCCAATAGCTGCAGTTTCAGTCCTCTGAGACTTGGAGAGCACACACACATCGTGTCCTGGCCTCACTATACCTCCCCTGTCCCCAGGAAAGACAGGAACCTGGGGGAGGGCCTTTGGCAGCCTAGGGAAGACATTACAGGAGTTTGCAATGGCCTCCTCACGTGACCCTATCGAACGGACCCACGTTCTGGGCTGTAGCAAGTGACCACCTCTTCACCACTTCCTGTTGTCATGTAAGTGTCAGGGCTGTGGCAAAGGCAATCTTCTCCAACCCCTTCAATAGAGGTGACGCTGGTGTTAGGATGACCATATGGCCTGTGTGCCCAACACAGTCCTGGTTTACATCTGAGGTCCCAATGTCATAATTAATAGTGGTCCCTTTCCTCCCGAAGTTGTAAAAGTTTGGGCAACAAATTACATGATCAAGCTTTCTAAGCCCTGCCTCCTCCCATCTGTCTCTCGGTTCCTCTCTCTTTTCTCTTCCACAGAGACTGCATTCATTCTCATGACTTAAAATTCCTTCTCTTTGAAGATAACTCCAGAACGTTTTATCTTTGTCCCTTTTTCCCCGAGTTCCAGTCCATAATTTCCACTGAGATATTAAAAGAATCACCCACTTGGTGCTGGTGGAAATGACACAGACTGACAGGTATTGCTTCAGCTTGCTGCCCATTACACACCCTCCACCCAGAAACTTGTTGCCTGAGGATTTATCCAGCCCAGCCCCTCACTAAAGGAAGATAGGAAATGTGTTCCCATGTTGGAAAATAAAAGGTATTTGCACATATTGCCAGGGTGCTTCTGGAGAGCATCCAGGAATCATTCCAGAAACTCTATTTCCAGGTGTGTGTTTCCTTAGAGTCTAAGGAAACGTTGTGCAGCTGAGATGGAACACCCTGCCAGGTGCCACTGGCTGTAGGTGTAGCTGTGGTGAAATAGCAAAGGGAGGCGTCATGGGAGAAGCACCACATGAAAGGGCAGAGCGCACACTCCACCCCTGAGGAAGCCATAGGCAGGTAGCTGTTGCGTTTCCAGAATGTGCACATTAAAGGGACCCACTTCCCCAGCTGCAGACCTACAGCAAGGACATGCTCCAGAGGAGACGGGCTCCACTCTGGATCAGGGAGCCAGCTCATACTTCTGCTGGACCCTGGGCTCCCACAGCAGGCTGTTTTGCACCAGCCTTAGCCTGGGAGAGAAGCAGGGTGCCTGCCTGCTTTGGGAACTGGAGAAGAAACTTGGGAGACAGGAGTGGAGGTCAACGGGCTGGCATGCCAGTTCCGGAGATGGGCAGCTTGTCCAGAGTCAAGATTTGCGCTGATTCATTCATCTTGTCTGTGAAGAGAAGGACAAACTCCAGTGGGAAATTTCTGAATCATGTACCCGTATTCACCCAGAAGGGCCTTCTTGAAGTGCATCTATTTCTTTTCTTCTTCTTTTTTTCAATCCTCCACCAAGGATATGTTTTTTTAATTATCGATTTAGAGAGGAATGGAGAACAGAAAGAGAGAAACATCGATGTGATAGTGAAACATGGATCTGTTGCCTCCTACACATGCCTGAACAGGGATTGAACCCACAACCTTTTGGTGCACGAAACATCGCTCAACCAACTGAGCCACCTGACCGGGGTTCGAAGTGCATCTATTTCTTTGATTATGAAACATGGCCCAAATTCCATTGAAAAAATAATTTTAATACCATTTATTAGAATAATAAAAGAAAAGAAAACTTACATAGTTAAATACCTACTAAGCACTAGGCTCTCTGCTGGGTGTGTTACTGAGAGGAGTTTATTTGAATCCTTATGCAAACCTCCAAGGGGAAGCAGCAGCCAACTTGGAGTCTTTGTAGTCAGCGACTTAATTCACCAATTTGAGCCTCCGTTTTCACACAGATAAAATGAGCTGACCCTACCCCGCCAGTGTCCATTGCAGAGTGACTGACAGCTCTAAATGAAATCACAGCCCACAGAAGCTGCAGAATGTGCAGCTCGTTGAAATGTAATGTAACCCAAGCTTGAAGGGAAGTGGGTTGGCTCTTCTGACATGATTCTTGGATATTGTTCCCTTGAGCAAGTGTTGTCATTTTAGGAGAGGGAGTCTGTCCTGGGTGGGGTTTCCCCAAAGGCAGACCCTGAGCTGAGGATTCCAGTAAGTGTAACTTACTTGGGAGGTGATCTCAGGAAGCATGCGGGGGAGTGAGGAGGTGACACCGGGGAAAAAGGAAAGCTAATAAAGGTGTGTTGGTCAGTGGGTTAGCACCGTGGGCAGCTGGGGTTCAGTCCTGCTGGGGATCCTCCGGGGACTGTGGAGCTTTCCAGAGTTACCACCAACTGCTGCTGCTCACTGGGCAAGGGTCCTCTTACAGTGTTAACTCACTCGCAGCTCTGACATGTCCCCTAAGGCAAAGCCTGGGCTGGGAGTGCCCGAAGCTCAGATAAAATGAGCTGACCCTACTCCGCATAGAGATCCAGGAAAACACTCCTTGGTGGGGAACTGTCTGCAGATAAACTCCACGGCAGACCCAGGGGAGATGGTTGGGGGGCCAAGAGTGCCTCCTAAAGAGAGCCCCAGCCTCCTGCCCAGAAAAGGAGGAAGGGAGGGCGCCTAGAGGGGAGTGAGGGGAGAAGAAAGGCAGCCCGAGAACTTGCAGAGTGTGCCCGACATCAAAGCCTAGACTTGGAAGTTTAGAAATTGGTCTTCCAGGAGCAGAGTGCTTCTGTCCCATGCCACTTGTATTCCTCTCCTTCCCCCGTGCCCCACACCCCACATTTGAGGTGTGAATCCATTTATAGGGGCTGGCAGGAGAACTGGAGGCTGAAAGTGCCCTCACAACTTTTCCTATGCAATGGAGGCTCTCTTCAGCCTGTTAGACAATGGCAGGAGCATTTATGGTGGCCACATGGCAGAGTGTTTAAGCAGGGAATCTTAAAATGATACCTTCGGGACTTTAACTTTTGGAGTGAGACCAATCTGGGTTCAAGGTCTAGTGCCTTCCCCTTCTACTTGTGTATCTCAGGCCAGTTTCTTCATCTTTTCATGCTAAAGTTTCCTCATTTGTAAAACTGGGTAAAATCATTGTAAACTTCTCATAGATTTGCTGTGAGAGTTAAAAGAGACATTGCATCAAATGCCCTTTTCACAGTATCTGGCACATAGAAAATACTCAGTGAACTTTAGTTATTATTATTTCTCACTCATTCAACAATTATTTATTAAGTCTCTTCCATGTGTCAGGTCCTATTTCAGGCACTAGTAATACATCAGTGAACAAGACAGACTCAGTATTGCCATGAAATTTAGATTCTACTGCTTTAGAGTCAGACAATAAACAAGTAAACACATTAATGATCATTATAATTTCAGGTAATAATAAGTGCTTGAGCTCTAAATAATGTGAAGAAGTAAGGATGAAAAGATCCTGAGGCAGCAATCTAGGCAGAGGATATAAGAAATATGAAAGCTATAAAGTGAGAATAAAGTTAGTGGGTTGAGAAAAAGCAAAACAGTTGGTATAGTTAGAATAAGGAGGGCTAGAGAGAGAAGGTGAGAGTGAAAGGCAGCCATGGTAAAGGAATCTGGATTTCATTTTAAGTGTTTAGCTGGGGTTGACATGATTTTATTTGCATTTTTAAAATATCCACTTGGGTGACAATAGAGTGAGGGAGGGACACCAAGCGAGGAAATAGAGAGATGAGTTATGAGACCATTAGAGGGAGATGGGGTGGCTCAGAGAGGTGGCATCAGAAAAGATGTTGAGAAGTGGTTGAATCTAGCATGTATTTTGAGGATGGGACCAATCAAACTTATTGATGGTTTAGATGTGGTGTAACCTGAAGAGAAAACTGAATTACAACTCATAGGCTTGGAGCCTGAGCATCTGGGTAAATGGTGGTGCCCTTGACCAAGAAAGGGGTAACTGAAGAAGACACAGGCATGGAGAGGGGGTCTGGCAGGAAATTCAGAGTTCTACTTTGGACTGTCCAGCAGGTATCCAAGTGGACATGGTAAGAAAGCAGTTGGCTTAGAGCGGAGATCTAGACTGGAGAAATGTTTGGGAATCATTATAGTATAGCCAGTATTTAAAATTACTCCTGGGTAAGATCACCTAAGGAGTGAGGGGTGGTAGAGAACAGCCTGACGACTGAGCCTGGATATAGCCAGTATTTAAAATTACTCCTGGGTAAGATCGAGGGGTGGTAGAGAACAGCCTGACGACTGAGCCTGGAACACTGACATTTAGAGGGAAAGAAGAGGAGGAGAAGCCAGCAAAGGGCATGAAGGAGTAACCAGTGAGTAGGAGGATAGCCAGGAGAACGGGCTACTCCAAAATTTAAGCAAAGAGAATGTTTCCAGAAGAAGAAAGTGACCTACTGTGCTAAATGCTCATGAGAGATCAACTAATATGAAGACTAGAACTGACCAGTAGATTTAGCAAGATAGAGTTGTTGGTGACTTTCAATATTACTGTGAAGACTAATGCCTGGATGATATGTGTCCAAAAAAGACTAGGATAGGGGAATTAGAAATAGTAGCAACAGCTGTTTTGAGGAGTTTTGCTATAAAGAGAACAAAATAAATAATAAATGAAGGAAGAATTGGAGGTTGAGGAGAGATTTATTTATTTATTAATATAAGAAGGAATGTTACAACACATTGATATGCCAATAGGATGAACCACTAGAAATGAAAAAATTAATGACACAAGAGTAATATGCAAAGTCCTTGAATGGGAAGAAGGATGAGAAGAAGGAATAGGACCCTGTGCACAGATGACAGGTTGCTATGGATGCAGACAGAGGCAGGTCATCCTTTGCAACAGGAAGAAATGCAGAGAGTAGAACTACGGCTGCATGAATGTTCCTGGATGCTTAGGAAATTTACTTCTTTCTTTAGAAAATTTCCAAAAATTCAACTTAGCACCTAGTAAATGGCTCAGCTGGAGCTGGAGGTTTTGTGCTACCTGCCAAGCAGTTGAGGTTCACAGCTAATCCCAAGAGGGTAGGGAACATGAGGTTAGAGACCACATTCTTTTCCATCCTTGTAGGCTTTCAATAAATGTTCATTGACTTGAATTATGAAAAACTAAACTTCACTTGCTGAAGGTCTCTTTAAAAGATTTAAAAATGGTTCAGGAAGCCATTATTTTAGGGCATGAATGTAGCCTCCACAGTAGTCTGAGCAAATCTGTCTGCAGATGTGAAACAGGAAAGGATGGAATCTTCCACCCCTGAGAGCTAGGTTTTGTCCACTGACTTGGCTTCTGTCCAATAATATGGCTTCCTCTTAGTCCCACTAACTATCTGACCATGCCGGATGGCAAGCTCCCTGAAGGAAGAGGTCATGTCTTAGGCAATAGTCTATGGCTTCCCCAACCACCCCAGGTGCTTAGCCAATTTGTGTTAGTGCAAACAATGGGGCCTCTGCTTACAGTTATTAGGGACGGAGAGCAGATCTCCTAGATATAAAAGAAGACCCTCTTCACATCAATTTCCCTTAAAGGATTCTGACTGAAACACTGAGCCTAGACCCCAAATACCTCTGAGAAAAAAAATTTCAAAGTTATCAATGAGGAAAAGCTTCCACACAGGAAGGTCTGGAGTTCTAGTATATTCCCCTCGTCACCTAGCATTAGGTTTTCCCTGGAGTTTCCTGGCCCCTCAGGAGCTGCCTTATCCACACAGTCTTCTCTTCCTTTCTCCCAGTGCTCCATTGGGACCTGTGCCCACCTCATTCCCCTCACCTCTACACCTAGGGGTCCCGCTTCTCTTTGACCCTCTGTTGAGGGTTTCAGATCCATGGAATCTTCTAAGGATACTTCTAGGAAATTTAGAAAACCAGCTCTCATAGTCAAAGGTCTTTATAGATATAAGGTAACGAATCTTCCAGACTTTCAAAAATGGCCTCCTCTTGGCCTGACCCCTGTGTGTTCCCAAGCCCCCCTCATATCTCCATGGCTGCATGGAAAGTCTGTGGAAGGGGCTGAGGCTGCAGAAATAGGCCTCCACATCTGAGTGGCTGCCTGCCTACCAGAACCGGGTACAAGGCAAATTGCTTTTGAAGACCCCGACCAGCATGTACACACTGAAAACTTGCTTTTCTTTATTGGATGGTCCAGAAAGGATTCAAGGCTTCAAAGCAATTCTGCACACAAGATGGTAATTGCAGCTGGAAGAAGGGACCATGAGTGAGGAGTGCCCCCAAACTTGGGTCAAGTTGCTCTTTGAGAGCCAAACCTACATATCAGATTATGGACAGATATAGCCACCTTACAGAAGGTGAGGCCCGCAGGCCAGAACAAGACTGTGCATTCGTTAGTTGATTAAATTAGCATATCTAAAGAAAGAGTGTGTGAAAACAAGCAGAAGTAGGTCAGCAAGGAAATTATAAGAACCTTCATCAGAAAGGCCCACTTGGGAAGAGTCCATCTCTGCCCTGAGTTGTACTTACAGTCACCTCATCACAGTCACCATCCTGCTGGCTTAAGAAGTGAACTGGCTTAAAAGGTGAACACCTCTGGAGTACCCAAACATCAGCCTTTGGTAGATCCAAACACTCCTTCCTTGTCTCCGATCTTCCTCTGCTCCTCATGGGTAAATGGAGACTGAGAATGGTGTGCACACAGCAGGGAAGATCCTGGTACAGGGAAGCAATTACTCTGTGAGGTGGGTCATGGGACAGGAAGAGAGAGGGGTCAACAAAACTATTCAGATCAGAATCAATACCTTCCTTTAACCCCACCTGGTTAAAAAAAAAATCATCAAATTCCTTGGTGCAGAAGAAGTTAGTCATTAACTTTAGAACCCTGCCCTGTAGTGTGCATAGTTTAATGTTGTAGCAGGAGTTCCCAAGCCCACCAGTGATCTGCTACAGGGACTCATGGGACTCTGGATGTGGCTTCACCCATGGCTATGATTTTTTACAGTACAGGCTACAGAGCAAAATCAGCACAGGGAAAAGGTGTGTGGGGAGAAGAATCGCAAGTTCCCAAGAGCCCTCTCTTGGTGGAGCCACACAGGATAAGCTTAATTCCTTCAACAAGAAGTTGTAAGAACATATCAGGGAAGCTAACTGAAAATTCAGTGTATAAGTTTTTTATTGGGGACTGTCACAGGGATCCAGTGGTACAAAATTTTTGACTCCCCAAAGAAAACCAGGTGTTCAGCATCAATAATATTATACACACAATACGGGCACAGTGAGCTACCCTTGTCAGTTAGGAAACGTTTCCTATCAGTGTGGGGGACTGTTTACTGGCCAAGTTCCCACACACCAGCCACGGGCCAGCCTTGGGAGCAGACCTCTCTAAGGACAGCAGTCGGAGCCTATGTTAACGCTTGCATAATTAGACTTACGTTATCCATGTAGGAACCATATAAAGTTTTCTTTCGAAAGTATAGGTCCAGCTCTTCCCAGGCCTGGTGGAGCAGAGGCACCATCATGGGGTTGCAACCGCCACAACCAAGGGCGAAAGGTTCATGCAAGTTTCCCAAGAGCCAAGGCATCTACCTGAGGCCTTGGCCAAGCTGTGCAGGCTTCTGGCCAACGAACCAACTCCACCTTCCATAAGGTTGTGCATGAGTCGCACCAACCCGCCGCCTCTGTCCTTTCCCCAGAGGATCAGAAGATGAAGCTTCCTGGCCGGGAGGGCAACGCTGCTGTGGTTGCAGAGACTACAACTGATGAGGGGCATGTCCAGGTGGCGCCCAAACGGAGGGCGCCTGCACTTCGTGGGAAGAGCAGCACAGGAGCCGCAAGGCTGGAGGCAAGATCCTCACCTTCGCCCAGCTGGCCCCGGACTCCCCCCAGTGCCATGGACCGTCCAAGGGCCCAGAGGTGCTGGCATTTCAGGAGGCCCCGGGAACCCTCAAGGCACACGGAACCCTGCGAACATAGGTAGGATCCAAGGGCGGGAAGGGCCAGCGTGCCAGAGGCCCAGGGCCAGCTGTGACTACAAAACAAAAACCAACCCTAGATCCTACTTTGCTATTAAAAAGATTTTGGATGCTAGAAAAAAAAAAGTATAGGTCCATATATTATCAACATCCTTTGCTATCTTCTTAAGAGTCCTGAGCTTAAAGCACTCCTCCAGACGTGGACGTGAATATATTTTTCTACCAGGAAGACCCCATGTGCTGCTGCCATCAAGATTCTAGCTCCAAGTTGGCAAAACAGCACAAAGGCCATGCTCTGCCCCTTCACACCTCCTCCCAGGGCCGCACGGTGGCTCATTGCTGAATTGGGCTCTAACACAGGCCAACTTGAAGTGCTAAATATTGTTCACAAACTGTCCCTTTCTCACCCTTCCCCAAGCCAAAGTTCATCAGCGTGGAGGCTCCACAGCACACCTTGCCCTGGAGGCAGCAGCCCTTCCTCCTGAGTGTAGAAAGGCACCTTCCCTCAGCGTCCTCCCTTCATGCTCCACCTTCCTCAGCCAGGACAGTATTTACTTATTTTTGCCTTTCTGAAGTAAGCTGTTCCCCCAGCTCAGGCTAGGTCATAGTGAAATTTTCATTAGACAGTTTCTCAAATATCCTGTGATATATGAACTCAACCACCTTAAAATCAACCTTGAATCTATGCAATGGGAATGATTCAATTTCTCTTAGACCCATGGAAAGCCTAATCCCCAACCCCATTTCACACAGGAATGACTTAGCCTGGTTTACCTTTCTTTTCTTTTTTCAAAGGACAGAGTTTAGGGACGCTGTGAGGGATTAACCCCCTGCCCCGAGCCTACCTAGTTCAATCAGTCCGTTCTCAGGAGCCAGACTTGAGTGCCCCTCCACAATACAGAACTTTGCCCCAGTAGGAATTCCCTTTCTGTTGTTTCCCCTCCAAATTTAGAACCTTGGCCCTATGTGTGTGTGATGGTAGGGGGGCGGGGGTGGTGCTGTTTTAGGACAAATGACATCATGCAGACCCATAGAAACAGATGTTCGGACTTTCTGTGCTCTGTGAACTCAGTTTTGTGTCACCTACTGAAATGGAAACTCACCGGTCAGTACTGAGGGATTTCTAAGATGAGTGGGTGGGACTGCACTGCTTTCCTTTCATTAAAACAGGAAGGGTCTGGGCTGGAACATGTTAGTGAGGACGCCAGAAATGGGCATGAAAGCTGGTGCTGAAACCTGAAGTAGGCAAGGGCTCCGGTCCACTGAGCAGCTTTGTAAGCGAGATGCTGAAATAATTTTTCCGCTCCACCTCCCACTCCCTACCTCCAGAAAGGCACAGGATATTTTTAGCAGGAAAAATAAATGCCCCATAAAAATGAACATAAAAATACCATACAGGAGACAGGGCACCCTCCCACCAGTTTCCAAGAGATCCCTGGAGTGACCATTAAATTAAACAGGCTTCAAAGCCAGTATTGGAGGCGTGGATAGGCATGGCAGCACTGGGCCGAAAAGAGCTGGGAAGGAGAACAGAAAAAAGAAACTGGCCCAAAGAACCCCACACATAATTCAGGGGAGCATGGGACTGGGTGAAAATCCACAAAGCACACAGTATGCCTCTTCTCTGACCACAGAACCATTTTGTTACCAAAGCCAATGACCTTCCCTCCATGCTCATCTTCTCTGACCTTTCTGTATTCCACACATTCCTCCTGCTCTTGGCTTCTGTGGAGCTGCCTTATCTTCATGTTCCTCCCTATCTCTGCCGCAAGCTTAACAGGTCAAAATTTAAGACCCTGATTTTCCTCCCCAAACCTGCCCGAATCTTCATTCCTCCCTCCATTAAAGCACCTCCAGTTCCCCAGGCCTGGACTTTGGGGTCATCCTTGACTTTTCCTCTCACACTCCACATCCAATCTGTCAACAACTCCTGTTGGTTCAACTTTCCAAATATACTGAGATCTAACCACTTTCACCACCTCCACTGTGCCCTTCCCCTGACCCCATCCAAGTCACCATCAATTTCACCTGGATTATTGCACTGCCTTGCCCTTGCCCCATTCAGATCAGGGACTCCCAATATAAAAGTCAGTCACATATTACTATAATGAAAGTCAGGTGATGTTGCTCTGCTCAAAGCCTTCCAAAGCCTTTCGATTCTACTTTGAGGGGAAACTGAAGTCCTCATGATAGCCTTTTTTTTAAAAAAATATATTTTATTGATTTTTTACAGAGAGGAAGGGAGAGGGATAGAGAGTTAGAAACATCGATGAGAGAGAAACATCGATCAGCTGCCTCCTGCACACTCCCCACTGGGGATGTGCCCGCAACCAAGGTACATGCCCTTGACTGAAATCGAACCTGGGACCCTTGAGTCCGCAGGCTGACGCTCTATCCACTGAGCCAAACCGATCAGGGCATCATGATAGCCTTTAAGGCCTCTCATGGTCTAGTGTCTCCTAAGTGCTCCTGTCTTTCCTCTCCCCAGTGAGCCCCTTGGTCACTCTGCTCCACCACAAGGGCTCTGTGCTGGTTCTCACAGCCTGCACTTGCTATCCCCCTGCCAGAAATGCTTCCACCAGCTGTCCTCACAGTTCACTCCTTCAGTCTCCTCAGTTCGTTACTCAAATGCTCCTTCCTTGTCCCTCCATCAAAAACTGCAACCATCTCATTTTGGTATTCTTTTCCTTCCTTTATTTGTCTCCTTATGCTTACCACTACTACCCTACTATAGAGTAAACTTACTTAACTTGTTACTAGAATGTAAGATCTGTCTCTTTTTGGTTTGCTTTGCTACTGCATATCTAGCAGAATCGTTAATTGAATAAATGGAATAAATTTATATTAATTCAGATACCAGAGCTAGAATAAATTGAATGAATGAGGCTATGTACTAAAGTCCGCTACTTTCCTGACCTTCCTGCTCTATGAATATGAACACCACTGCTCACATCTTCCAGCTCATGTGAGCTCTCCTGAGCTGCCAGATACCCAGCTGTGCTGTTCCTCCCCCAACATGAATGACTTAGTCTCTGCTCAAGTTGAGAAAATCATGACAATCCTCTCAAAATAATGCAGGGCAAGTTGCTTTGACAAACTCCACACCTCTGCTTCATCTGTAAAGAAGGTGTAGTAACACGGACTCAGTTAGGTTGTTGTGAGTAGATGAGGTAACCTGTCTATAGCATTTTCCCTGTGTCTGATACAAAGCAGATGCTCCACTGCCACTGCTGCCCTTCTCTCGGTGCCTGTGCCATTCAGAAGGGCTCTGATGGCTGCCAGATTCCCCTGAGGGTATCTCCCTTCAGTCCCTTCACCAAGCCGGCCATCTTGTCCAATATTATGCAATTTCTTCTAGAGAGGGAACATTTCATCAAACCCAACATACAGAGTTAAAAGAAACCAAATGAAATAATTTTGATGTCAGCCCAAGCAAACCAATTTCTTTGCAGGAGCTGCTCAGTAGATAATTGAGTGAAGATGAGGGCCCAGCCCAGCCCTCCAGGAAGTTTGTTGCCAGTTCATTAGCTGAGCACTCTGAACCATCTACACTAATAAAAGACAAACATGCAAATTGACTGTGCCTTTGCTATGCCTTAAGCCACGCCCACCAGCCAATCAGAGCGACTATATGCAAATTAACCCAACCAA